>NC_051212.1:19275595-19540595 GCF_015220715.1 Pygocentrus nattereri | reverse complement strand
CTCTAAAACTGGACATAAGTATGGACAGTATTCTAGCTTTAGCATGGCTGCAGCTGCTGTTTTTAGCTATGGTAAGAACCTTTGTCAATTTTTATAAATGACAGTGTGTTATTAAGTGTGATAAACCACAAAATCAAGGCTTTTTGAAATGACCTAAAAACAGTTTGAGGCACGCATGTGATGATTCAGGCATGCAGTCTGCATAATGCTAGTTGATAGAGCATTGGCTTCCACTACTTATTAGTAGAAATTCACTCAGCCCACATTTTGATTCTTGATACTTAGTTTGTGATTTGGCATTCTCATAATATTTTTAACTAAATTCAAATTAACAAAAATGATGACAGGACATGTTTTTAGTACTCGAGTACCGATATTGATACATACTGAGTAGCCTCTTTAAAATTAAGTAGTGGTTAGTTTGAGTGCGAAGCACCTTAACAATAAAATCATTCAAATGTACTCGATCTTAAGTGAAGTGCATTAGCTAGCTATGTTGAATGAACTACCTTGGAGTCAGTAGCACTGAAGTGGAGTAGAGTGAGTTTGTTCCACATCAGAAAAGCACATCTGTGCAGCTGTAAGTGAAGTAAGTTTCATAGTTTTAATCCCTGCTCCTCATCTGTCTATTTCAACAGAAACAGTAGCACAGTGACAGCAGGAATTGCATCCGAGGCTAATGCATCCGAGGAGCTTGCATTTTGAGTTTTATGTCTTGTTGGAGTATTTTAGCCCTTTAAAGCCAGACATACATTGTGCAAAGAACTCTTGTTTTTTTAGTCACTCTGTACATTTGAATAGACCATCGTGTTCGGACAAAGCCTATGATCATCATCTTGATGATGTTAAATAATGATTCTTACAGAGTTTGAAAATGCTCAGCCCAGCTGACATGCTGTGTGATACACAGCCGTTACAGACATTTCTGTCAATAAACAATTTCCAATAAAGCTGTTTCATTCAAAAGAACATGCAGTGTGTCCGAGTACTGAGCAAAAATGCTGAGAAACTGTGCTACAGCAGTTCTGCTAACTTGTACCACACTGTGCACTGAAACTGAAAAAATGAAATACATGGGTAGAACCATGCGTTGATATACATGGGTGTGAACAAGCAGTGTTATACCTGGGTAGGATGATGAGTAAAGACAATTTAAAAAATCAACGTAATAATATTTATACCTCCTAATACCATTCAGTCAAACAGAATACAAAAGCAAAAGCTGACTTTTTTGCCTCTGTTTAGCTTATATATGGGTGTCCACCCTTGATTGCTAGCTAGGTAGCAAGCTTGTTCATGGTTTCATTTATTACCAAGAGTAAATTTACTGGTAAGAGTTCACAAACAGTTGTTTTCATTTTTAAGATGATTGATAAAAAGACACAAAGTTTGCTCTGCTCTCTTGCACCGCTTTGTGCTGTCCCAGCAACCTTTTCAGTGTTGCCAAATTTTGAGCTCCTGGTTCCTGGTTAGGAAAATTTATCAGTGATGTTTTGTTTTTAACTTGCAGTATTTTAATTAAAATTTATTAAAAAACTAAATAAATAGAACTTGTACATTCCTATCTATTAGTGACATTACCTTGTAGTTTTAGTTTAAAACTAAAGGAACAAACTCCAGACATCGTGCCTTGGTTGATTTACTGCATTTGAATGAAAATAAAATTTAGTAAATTCTTATTTACTTATTTTTATTGATCTGTTCCATACTGTTTTATAGTTAGGGTTGGGTTAGATGCAAGTATGGCAGTATTTACCTGCGGTAATGCATAATTCAAAGGAAAACTCCAACAAAAACATTATTAGGGTGTATATATATATATATATATATATATATATATATATATATATTTTTTTTTTTTTTTTTTTTTTTTTTTTTTTTTATCATGATTTATGATGTAGTGATGGTGTTCCTGCCTGGACGGATTACTGTGTCCTCTTTTCTTTTTCTGATTCCTTCCAGTCTTTTGTCCACTGTGTCTTTTTTATCTTTATCTCACGGGCTTGCATTTTAAGGTTAGAGAAAGGTCGCTTACTCTAAAGGAGCTTGAAGCTTTGCACGCCACACACACATACCTCCCACACGCTCTCTTTTGGTGTGTGAAACACGGTCACATGGCTGCAGAGCAACCAGACCAAACTATAGAGGCGGAAAGACATCATAGATTGCTCAAAGACATGAAATAAAATGTTGTACACTCTCACATATAGGCTTTTTGGTGTGTAGACCTCCTGCAGAGCAGTAAGATCTATCTCAGATTTGGTGGTTTGGATGGGTGCTGCTAGAGTTTGTGTGACAGGATAAGCCTACATCAGTAACAGGGCTTGGTTTCCTCTTTGCCAGACAAATGACTGCATTTGGTCTGGTTCATGATTAACAGCGTGGGCAAAAATATACAGGCACCCAGTTATATTTTATACTTCAGCATATAGTGATTTAATTGTATGTTATTACTGTAATCGTGATAGAGTACAATACTCTTTTCCGACTATATCATGGGTATCAAAACTGCATATGATGCATAATGACCAGTGTATTGGAACACATAAACCTTACAGAGACAAGGAGCTGACTGGATACCAGCACATTATGCCATTATCTTATTCATTCATTGCAAACAATTGTTTGATTTTTACTCCTGTTCCTTCTGGTGAATTATATCCATTCCATAATAAGCACAAGCATCATATAAAGATAAACACCCTTAGACCCACTGAATATTCAGATGCCTTCTTCAATTACAACTCCATTTTCAAAAACGTTGGGACGCTGTGCAGAATGTAAATAAAAACAAAATGCAATTCTGTGCAAATCATTTAAATCCTATATTTTATTGAAGATAGTACAAAGACAACATATCAGATGTTGAAATAGAGAAATATTATTGTTTTTAGAGAAATATATGCCGATTTTGAATTTGATGCCAGCAAATTTTTACAAAGTTGGGACAGGGGCAAAAAAGAGGCTGGTAAAGTTGTGTAATGCTAAAACAACACCAGGTGTTTAGTTGGCAACAGGTCAGTAACATGACTATAAAAAGAGCATCTCAGAGAGGCTGAGTCTTTCAGAAGTAAAGGTGGAAAGGAGTTTACCACTCTGTAAAAGACTGCATGTGCAAACAGTGCAACAATTCAAGAATAATGTTTCTCAACACAAAATAGAAAAGAACTTTTGCTTTTCATCATCTATGGTACATAATAACATTGAAAGATTCAGAGAATTTGGAGAAATCTCTGTATGCAAGGGACAATGCCAAAAGCCAGTATTTGCTGGCCATGATCTTTGGGCCCCCAGGAGGCACCACATTAAAAATAGACATGATTCTGTAATGGAAATCACTGCATGGGCTCAGGACACTTCTGAAAAACACTGTTCAGCACTGCATCCACAAATGCTAATTAAAACTAAAGAACGCAAAGAAGAAATCATATATAAACAGGATCCAGAAACACTGCCACTTTTCTGGGCCCGAGCTCATTTAAAATGGACTGAGGGGAAGTGGAAAAGTGTCCTGTGGTCCAACAAATCAACATTTGAAATTATTTTTGGAAATCATGGACACTGTGTACTCTGGGTTAAAAACCACCAAGCTTGTTATCAGTGCACAGTTCAAAAGCCAGTATTCATGGTATAGGGGGGCATTAGTGCACATGGTATACTCTGTGAAGAGACCATTAATGCTGAATGATATATACATGTTTTGCTAACATATGCTACCATGCAGATGACATCGTTTTCAGGGAAGTCCTTGCTTATTCCAGCAAGATAATGTTAAGCCACATTCTGCATGTATTACAGTGACATGGCTCTGTATTAAAAGAGTGTCTGTATTAAAAAACATTTCACTTTCAAAACTACAGCAGTTGGTCTCCTCAGTTCCCAAACACTTCACAGAAACAGAGTGTTGTTAAAAGAAGAGGTGATGATACAGTGGTAAACATGCCCCCTTCCCAACTTTTTTGAAACGTGCTGCTGGTATGAAATTCAAAAAGGACATATATTTTTCAAAATACAATAAAATTTCTCAGTGTTTGATGTCTTTGTAGTATTTTCATTTAAATGTTGGCTTTACATGATTAGCATATCATTGCATTCTATTTTTATTTACATTTCACAGAGCATTCTAACTTTTTGGAAATGGGGTTGTATTATGATGGTGCAGCCTGCTTTTCCATATTACCTACTCTTACTGACATTAGCTTTATAGCAGATAGGGATGGATATTTCTTGATAAATAACCTTTCAGGAGCTTTAACTACAACTTTGATAACTTAATGACTTTGAGCTTATTTTACCTGTAAAATGTATAAAGCACATCGAAGCTATGCCCTAAGTAATGAAGACATGACAAAGAGAGATGAGTATCAAAAATCAACAATAGACAATTAAAAACATCAGTGTTCAGAAAAAGAGAGAACTGTAGACCTCCTCAACCCTTAGTCTCTTTTTCTTTTATTCCCTTCAAATGTCTGGTGTAAATTACTACTGACAATACAGCATCCAGTGTAGGCCCCTATACACTTTAACACACATATCTATGCTGACCTTGGAAATTGTTTTTGTTTACTTTAATGCAAAAAAGGGCAATGTTGTAAAGGATGTATTTTTTCTTTCCACAAAAAGGCTGCACACTAATTTCTGCACACCTTTTAGAAAAACAAATGTAGTATTAGCTGAATACTTGGATCCACTCAGTGAGTCGCAAGTGAGAACAAATCATATAAATCACTGCAAGCTTTGACACCTTAAGTTTTTATTTATGACTGATGATTTTACATTTCCATCGATCTGTCCATCTGTTTGTCCTTTGTAGCACAGGGGAAGTCATTTGTAGGTCAGTTAGTCTGTTAGCCCACAAACGAAATAACAGCTGTCTCTTAAGCAGCTACTTCATTAAGAGTCACAACATTATCAATAACATTGTGTGCTATTGATTATCTCTGAATGATCAGTATTGATTCTCTCTGTGTACTCGTCTCTTTCATGTGCTCACAGCATCGAGGTCACTTCCTTTCAGCGGCCCGCTTTCGTCTTCCTGCTGTTGAAGGGATTTGAGTAAATCCGGATGGCACGATGACGCCCAGCTAGATTAGAGCATTTTTATGTAACATGCACACATACTCATACATACAAAAACACATTCAAACATACACACTTAAAAGCAGACAGTATTTTTATAGGCCCATAATAAAAACGATGCTGTTGTTTCTGCCCTATCCACAGCTGCTTGTGTTCAGGTGGCATGACTTACTGTGTAATATCACCATTTCACCCGGCAGATAAGACACAGAGTGTGCGCTAGCCTACTAAACCCTCACCCACCTGTTCCACCGCTTTATTTATAGAAACCCAGAAACAGGGGGATGCTTTTAAGCCGAGTGGCTACCCATGAGTGGTCAGACCCATTTTAGCACATTTTGACTTCCAGTATGGAAAAATGGAAAAATTCAGAATACTCAAGCACTAACATGACATCTTCCGTCAACCTTCAGTGTTGCTAGCACTGGCATAGCTGCTAGTGGTGCAGCCCCTGCAATTGTACTGGGGCCTGTAGCATGATGATACTATGGTGACTGCACTTCCAATGTCTTTATTGGACCCCTTATATCACTGCTTGTTCTATTTTATCCCCATGACTCATGATTAGCTGCAAAAATGTGATCATATATTTCAACCACAAGTCCATTAGAGCACCAGCTAGATTGAGACACAGCAGTAGTGACTAAACAACCAAACTGAATAGCATTTTTTCATTGATAATGGTCATTTTTGTATGGAGAGCCTGTAAGATCCTAATTATACTAGCAATCCACCTCTTTTACTTATTGTTGATTTTGTCTTGTGTGATTTTTTTCCCTTCCTTTCTGTTTTCCTAACAATAATACATACATTTGCATTTCCAACTCTCATGTTGTAATCTGGTAGTCTAGACTGCGTTGTGGTGCTATAGGAAAGGGATGTGGGTGGCTGCTTCTCTCTGTGTCCTTGTCTGAATGTTAATGTTTTATAGCAGTTCTTGGTGAAGAGCCTCTGCTAGCAGCAACAGAACAACCAAGCAGCAATGGTGACAGGCGCCCGTCACACACAGGCCTGTGTGGAGACTAATGAAGTGTTGAACATTCTGTCTGTTATAGTGCCTCGCTTTTGCGTGCATAAACAGGCACCCACGCACACACACACACGCGCTTACACTACCATTCAAATGTTTGGAATTGCTTGTCATCTTAACAACCTTTTATTTTTTATGCAACAGTAACCTAAAGAGAACAAACTGAAATATTATAAACCAGGCACCAAAGGTGCTTTTAGGTGGTTTTGAGGACAGCAATACGTTGAACAAATCTACCTAGGTATTTGATCTTCACATTTGAAATATGAGTCATTTTTGGATGTTCATTTTATTATGATTTCACTATAATAGCTTTCTTACTTATTATAGAATCATTTCAGCTTTGTTCACTATTTGGGGCACATCTAAAATCTCACATTTCCACAGCTTCCTAGCATTCTAATAACTATATATGCAACAAACTAGCTTGTTGTTAAAACACTGATGCCAAACTGAAGCTCTAAATCTCTGTCCTTACAACGCTTCAGTTCAGATTCTTCAGATGATTCCACGCATCACGAAATCTCAAAATTCACCACAATCTGAATTCGTTTGGTTGATGAATTTCCCGGTTATTTTTAAAAATAAGGAATGCACAGATGTACCTGGAGAAACTTTTTACACAATATTAGAAGAAATGTACATACACATTCTAATTCACATTTTATTCTATATATATTTTTAAATATTGTTTGAATATATTCTGTCCTTTCGAAATCAATGCCTTCAGATCAATGGGTCAATGCCTTTTTAGACCCCTAATTCTAAAATTTTGAATGGTAATATATAACTGCCTCTTTATGGCTGTGTGTTGTGTTGCTGTGAGGTTGCTCTGTGTCTGCCATGCTCTGGTCCGGGTTGGCTGGTTGGTTGGTTGGTTGGTTGGTTATGTAGGTTATGGAGGCTAATGGAGGAAGCAGGCTGGGCTATGCAGTGGTGCTCTCCTGGGGCTGCTGAGCTGATTGCTGAGCCTCTCTCACACTCTCACGCTGCAGGCTCTCTCTGCTCCAGATTGGGCGCGGTAGTGTGCCGGCTGCAGGGGTGGCACTTGACCTCGGCCTGCATCAGCAAACGAGAGACAGAGAACCCCTACACTGCACGTAGATCAGTGCTGCAGGTGTTTTCCAAACAGCCGCAATGGAAGAGATGTGGGTGGCTAATGGAGAATTTAACCCCCACTTTCTTTAACTTAGAGAGCTCTCTCTCTCTCTCTCTCTCTCTCTCTCTCTCTCTCTCTCTCTCTTTCTCTCTTATTTTCTGTCTGTCTTGCTCTCTCTCACCTTTTCACTCTCCCCCTTATAACAGTGAGATTTAATACATTACTTTATCTCTCATCCCAACCCGTCAGTAGTACTTCACTCTACTCTCAGTGCTTCTCTCATTAGAACTCACCAGAGAGAAAACGTGGGAGAAAAAGAGATGGAGAGAGATGATTAGCATTAGGGCTGTCAGTGCAAAAAATATATAGTCGATTAATATTGACCTTCTTGATGAATAGACTGTATTTAGTATTTAATTGACAGTTTGCATGATGGTAATGCATATTTGATTTTTTTTCCACTGACTGTTGTTACAGTCAGAAACAGCTATTTGTATGCATAAATAAAATGTTTTGTTTATTCCTTTTTCAAGGCTTCATAGTTTATTTTTTCCATTTTAATGTATTCTGTACATAGTTTGTTATTAGTCATGGGTTAGGATTATGGCTGGTTTGTCTTGGCTATTTTTGGGTTGTTGTTCAGTTTTATAAACCGAATACTGGATTAATCATTAAAATAATTGGTAGATGACTTGATTACTTATATGACTGTATTAGTAATCAAGACATCTAGCATTTATTTTGATGATAGTGACAGCCCTATTAACAATGCCATCAAGTAGCAAAGAAGGGCAAGTACTGAAGAATGGCCAAAACTGCAGTGTTGCTCATTTTTATACTCTTGTCTTTACAGCGGTACTGGTGATCATTATTGCTACTGTCATAGTCAGCACAGAAAGCATCAACCCTAAAGCCCAGTGGCTTGGGGGGTGGGAGGGGGTGGAAGAGAGAGAGAGAGTGAGAGAGAGAGATGGAGAGAGAGAAAGAGAGAATAGAGTAAAGAGAGAGCTCCCCGAAGCTGTCTAAAAAACACTTGAAAACATACACAGAAACACAGTTTTCTTGGCCAATTTAGCTTGACAGCACTCCTTTCTTAGGCAGCATATTTTGTGTTTTGCCATTCTTCGTGCAAAATGGTGCTCGTTGGTGTTTCATTAATCTGCTGTTGCCTGAAGGCTGAGTCTATCGCTCAGAGAGAGAGGGCTGAGGGTGGGACGCCTTGAGGTTCTTAAAGATAAGGATGACACCTCATTGGATGCCTGCCCTGTTACTCATTGGCAAGTGCTACTTGAAGTATTGTGCTACTACTGCTGGTTAGAATGATAGAATTATACATAATATGGAATTATAGTTATTACTTTTGTTTTGCTTTTATATTCACACATTTAATTACACAGTGACACCCACTGAATTACACTTACTTTTGATCTGCATTCCGTCTGGTCAGGATCATTTTTTTCTGTTCGTCCTGATGTCAGGAAAGTACAAAAATACTGTAAAAATATAAGAAATACAAAACAAAGTATAATAAAGTGTCTCCTGTTCTGCTTGTCAACACAAACACTGCATTGATCAAAAGTTGAGACTTCACACTTTACACGAATACACGAACTGAATTTCTCCACTTTTATCAATGTGCTAGCAGTTAGAAGTAATTCATATAAAATTAAGCCATGCTTTTGTTATCAACTGCCACAAAAAAGCCTTGTGAGGTTTAAAACCAAAATGATCCTAAGTGAAATGGAAGGAGATGTGCACTTAGTGGAAAGGTGCATGTTTTAAAATGCAGCTTTCTACTGGTGGCTAGAGCTGTTATTTGCTTGTGAGTCTTAGCCTAGAGTGCTAATTGTGACAGATATGCTAGCTAACATAAACAGTGATGCTGTTGCGTTATGCTACAGTTAGGAAATGTGATTAGCAGCAAGAATAGATTGGGTAGAGAGTGATAGGCAAGACACTGCTTAGAGTTAAAGTACATTACAGAAAGAGAAGGGGTGGGGGGGGAGATAGCTGGAAGGGGGAAAGACTTCATGGTCCCTTGGTTCTTAGATGAAACGATCAAGAAGTTTCTCCTTAATCTCAAGGGACTGTTTTTGTAATGAGTGGAAAAAGTGTGAAAAAGAGAGGGTGGAGAAAAAACACGAAGCAGCGAGTCAGCAGGATTTTCCTCCTTTCTTCTTTCTCCCTCCTCATTTCTTTCCTAGGGAAGGCAGTAAACATATTTCAGAGGACGACGCTGACTGTTTAACTGGAAAACATGCTTCTCATCCAGCCTGAGGATGTGAAGGGCCACCCCTGTGGATGCCTCACCCATGCATGAATTTCTTATTTATTTTATTTTTACATTTATTTCAGTTTTCCTCCTGAGCTGCAGGGTTTCTCTGAGCTGCTCCCTCTGCAGTTAAAACCCACGCAGGCCTTCGCAAGTCTTATTTAACCTTGAATTATAAAGTGCTTGTCAATTAGATCCACACTCTGCAGTTACACACCACAGGAAAATACGTTAGCAGCAGTGTCAGAAATCTCTGACATGCTAATTAATCATTTGTAAGTTTCACAGCTTCTGTAGTGCTGCCTGTCAAGCACACATGGAATGGCAAAGGTACTTAATGCTTCCAATGTAAATGATAGTATAGTTTTAACAGATGAACTGCATTTCCCATCACACTCCAAGGCTTTTTTGGTTTTCTTTCCAACTCCTTCCATCTCTTATCCCCCCACCCCCATTGCGGCCACTTTCCTCTCTACTTAATTAACCCATTGATCAGTGGGCTTGTAAATTAGGCCTCTGGAGAAAGGCTGGCTAAGCTTCCCCCCCCACTCCTCTCTCCACCCATCCTCCTCAGTCAGTACTCCCTCCTTTCGTTCGATACTGAAGGCCTGAAATGGAGGAATCCCCCTCCACCCCCTTTTAACCACAGACGTGTCATCATTAAGGGCCAGAGGCATTGTTCACCTGCGCTGTAATATAGAAGGTCCAGAGAGGGTCAGCCATGTTTCTGTTAAATCACAAGATTCATTAGCCACTAGCTCTGCTCAACCTTTTACATGGATCCCTTTGGCTTTGCACCCTCCTTTTCTTCCTCTCTCTTTCTTTTAACCCTCTTGCTGTCTCCGTTGGCCTCCAATATCGTTTTTTTCTCAGTGGCAGCTGGGATCACTGCTCCAATTAAGATGGACCTTCTTGATCACCAGGGCAAGCAGAGAAGACCCTCTGAGCTTGATCTCCTACCAAATGCATCATTCTTTCCCCAACATTAAACAGAATTCTTCGCTTTAAGCACAACCTCCTCAAACACTCATACCTTCACCCCAGCCCTGTTGGCATGGCCATGTCTGTGCTTAATGATGCAGGCAAGTGGCTAAATGGATCAGAACTATTTCGAGGCGAGTGTGGAAGGTCTCTTGGTGCAGATGATTTAGAGAGTCTTGGATTCGTTGAACCCTAGGTTGAAACCCTCTTCTTCCAGCTGTACAGTATATTATTATTGTTTATTGTTACTGTTATAATGGACTCTGCAATAGACCTCTGAGGATGTGTCATAATTTTGTAGCATCCGGAAAAGCCCTTGTGTCTTGATTAACTGCGAGTGAATATATTTAGTTTTACACAAGCTTTCCCTTAAATATGACATTGAGTTACAAGGTCAATAATAATAAGTAACAATAATAATAAGTCAAAATAAAAGTATTGCTATACCCAGAGTACATGCAAGCTAACACGCCTGCACATTATATTGTATAAGCTTTGCAACATTGTAGTTCACTACAGGGTGCGATATGACTGATTTTTGTTAAAAAAATTGCCATTCATTTTTCCCACAGGAAATGGAAAATGGCTTAGACCTGGAATTCCTTATTTGAGCATGTCAGCAACTACAAAATGTAACACAACCTCACTGTTCTATACTTCTATTGCAGAGAGCCTCAATATGCAAATAAGCACTTTAATTAATCATAAAATTATTCACTGTATGTGCATCCTGATAATCACAAACTTTCCTGTTGAGTGTTCTGTGTGTATTTTAATGAACAAAGGTGTGAATGTGATCCAACAAATGTAAATACTTTTTGTTTGGGCTTCATCAGAGATTCTCAGTGCATTTCCAATTAATGGCAAAGCATATCATAGTCGAAATATGGGGCAATAGAAGTGCAATATGGCTCTTTGTCCCTATTATTCTTCTCTACTTCCAGCCCTTCACATTGCATATGGCCAATGCTTTTGCCAATCCCATAAAGAGAAAAATGACACGCTGTAGAAGAGCAGTGTTTATACCTGTAATTAAGGTGGTGGAATTTTGTGCTTACAGTGAGAGGCATTTCTCAATGCTTTATGATCAACAGTGCAAATATAAAAAGCTTGCCAGGAGTCAAACATTGCACTCCAGATCCACTTCTTCTCCCCACACAAACGCATTACGCATGGAATAAATGAGTATAGCTCAATAACCACATTATGAGCAGAAATACTGTACCCCACACCTCCATTATTCCACAGCTCCTTCAAGCTACAATTCAGCGTACCTTGTGTTTTCATGAACCACACACCTCACTGATACACAAGCTCATTTTCCCTCAGAGGCTATTGAGTTTTTCTTCCTTAATAATTCTGTTTATTGGTAATTTTCATGGTGATACTAAGCTTTTCTCATAGCATGACTGATTGTGAGGCTGCAAGTCATTCTCGAAGGTGTGCCATTTGCTCTTTTTACCAGCTTGGCTTAAGTACATATGAATCAGTCATATTTTTATTGAACTGCCAACTGAATTAATCATTGAAAAAAAAATCTTTATAAATTTAGATCAGGCAAAGAGTGTGTGAGCTAAATATTTATGGTGTAAAAGCTTTGGGGAGACGAATACGAATATCTTATTTTCTTTATCAGTTTACAAAAAACATATGTACATATATATAGCATGTATATAGCAGCCAATATCGCATGTACATATTTGTGACAGTTCTTTCTTGGGAATTATGCCAAACTTCACCACACTGGGACTAAAATATTTCTAGTATGTGTATTTAACAATTGCTTAGGAAAAAACATGAATCATGCTCGTCATACCAAGGAGGATGCTTTGATGAACACAAAGAAAAGCATTAACAAACACCTCTCATTTGTAGGTATTTTTGTTTATTCAATTAAAAAGTTACAGTGAAAATCCAACAGTACTCTGATCATTATGCTTTCAAAAGAAGGTGTGATGTCTCCAAACATAGTGTATGTTTGTGTGCATGCTGATTTGCCTGCATGTCTATTTCCGACTTCCATGCTAGTGACCAAAGGTTATTCAGCACAGGGTCAGTCTCCTTAGTTTGGCTGGTACCGGTAGAGAAGGGCTGCTATTTGTAGCTGTTTCTTTCTCTCTCTCTCTCTTTCTTTCTCTCTAAGTGACTGGAGAGTTGCCTATGTCTCTTGGGAGCAGCTCTCTCTTTCTCTCTCTCTCTCTCTCTGTGTCTCTTATTTCTTGGCGAGAACAGTCCATGGTCCTCTCCCCCTCCATTACTGGACTGCTGAGTGGGGCAGAAAAGAGCTGCACATCGAGGCCTTGTCCAAGCGCCTGCAGGGAGATTCCTCTAACCACTGGCCTTCTGCTGTAAATAAATAAACTACAGTCAAAGAGACTTACACTGGTCTTCCTACAAGGGCTTTCATTTGCTCTTTCACAGTCCTGCTGCTTCCTACGTTATGTGATAGTGAATGTCTCTCCTCCACTTCAGGTTGATTCAGTTTAGGATATATTACTGTCTTTACTGTATCAAGTGCAGTATTGTCAAATCATAGTAAAAGAAATGTTTTACAGTGTAACTGTTCATAGCTGAACCTATTTAATGATAATAATAGCAGAAGTTAATGACAACAGTAAGAACATTCCAAGACAACAACATCAATATAACTACAGTAACTACAATGTGTAAGCCTGTTGTATTCCACTATTTGGCAATACATTAGACAGGAAATCTGAATGTTTTCTCCAAGAGCACTCATATGATTCAATCATTTCTGAACTTCCACGCAGACAGTGTGCATTTTAATATGGCAGCATATTTATTAGAAAACATGAAATTGTATTTAAACTCTGTGAAGGGTGTTTCTTTAAAAGTGGGCTGGGTAACATCATTCCTGTCAAGTTATACTATACTTGACGCAGGACTAATGGAGGACAGTTATGTATCATTCTCACTTTATTTCTATATATAGCATTCCTGTACCAGCCAGTATGTGATAACATTGAATGAAATGTGAAAGTGATTCCGTCTTTTTTATATAAAAGGTAGTAGGTGAAAAGTCTAGGTGCAATTCAGGCTATTCAGTACTCTGAAAGCATGTACACATGTAAGTGTCAGTGCTTTATATGCTGCTGTATCTTTGTGCCACAGTCTCAAGCCCTTCACGCTTCAGCCTACATTGAGTCCACTCATTCAGAAGACCATAAATAGCTCTGAAAGAGGAGTTTTAATCTCTCACTCCCCACTCCACCTTTGACTGCAATACGCTCTGAATGTAAATATTTTTGCTTTGAGTGTACATTCTCTTTATAGCAGGATTTTTTCTTTTTCCTGTGTATTAGATATTAGAGATATTAGAGACAAAGCTGACCAGGTTAAGTTTACTGACCCAAACTAGTGCTGAGAGATATATGATCTGGACGAGTACAGTGATGTTGGTGTAGTACACCCAGCTTTGACTTTTAGTTTTAATGCTATTGACAGATAATAAACTCTTTGAACCCATTTGGTTGTTTCATGCGATTTGTATTTGGATTGTAACTTAGTAAGATTTTAACCATGTTTATAAACTTGGTAGGCAAATGTGTCTCTGGTTTGTCAGATTAAAATCTGATTGCTACATGGCACAAAATATGCAAAACAGCTCATATATATCCAATTGCCTGTTTTCCTTGTTTTTCTATTCAATATACCTTTCTATTCAAAAGGTGGTTTGTGTGTTATTAATTTTTTTGTACTGGCATTACACTGATGTTTACAGGAAGAGGGCTGATTAGAATAATTAGTCACTGTGTTTAGGGACTATGTTAGTTAAATGTAAGGTATTATAGTGAGGTGATGCGTAAGGATGAGACAAAGTATGAATTTACCAAACTGGTGCTTAATTTGAACTAGCTCGGGCTGCTGAAGGCTACTGAATTAAACTCAGAAGAGAAATGTATGTCACCAGCTGAACTGAAGGAGCTGTGATACCTCTGTATACAGGTGGCAGTCAAGTAGGCATTTTTGTCCCCATATGCAGAACAGTAGAGGGAGGTGCAGTATTGGGAGGGGTTTTACTTGAAGAGATGGATGTATTGACACCTGTGTAGCATCTGTCTAAAATGCACCTCACATCACCTTCTAAAGTGCATTAAGTGATCAGATTTAAACCTCTTTCAAATGTGTCTTAAGTGCATCTAGATCTGCATTGTTATGTGGATAATCTTGGATATAATTCTGATACTCAAGACACATAAAATGACCGATGTAAACGGGTCCTCAAGTGCTTCAGCTTACTTTGAAGGAGCAGTTCAAAATACATTAAAAGTACTGGAAATATAGCTTCTGTCTGGCTAGCTCAGGGAAACATGCTAGATTTAACTCAGGTCTGTATGAAATTGTTCTGTCATAGTATAGCAATACTTTAGAAGCTTGGGGTCATTTACTTTATTAATATGAACTTAAATATCATCTGATACTATGATACTAGAGCTAGGCGATATGGCTAAAAATGTTATCATGATAAATAAAATTCATATCGTTCGATATCGATACATATCTTGATAAATGGCAAACCATTATTATCTGATTTTTGCTCCTCGGTGGTTAATTGCTGTTTTAAACATCCATCATTGTCGGAACATGACAAATACTCGCCAAACAGTGGCACATTTCACAAATCTGTCATGGGAGAGTGGGAGAAAGCGTCTGGTGAGCTGTTTTTACCAGCTGGAAAAGCACGGCCGGTTTTTATAGTAGTCATAATTTAAGAAAGGAAAGAGTATTTTTTGCAGTCTGTTGACCAGTGCTCAGGTATCCCGTCACAAATGCTAAACAAGTGACCAACAGCAGTGCTAAACATGTAAAAGTATTCAAACACCAGCTGGATTTCTCTGTTCTATGGTAGTAGTTTAAGGGGTGAACCGCAATATATCTGACGCTCGCTGTGTAAAAGTATTAACTGCAGTGTGTAGCTCTCACACCAGACAAATGGAGCTACGTTTAAACTGAAAGCGGCAGTTTTGTGTCTTGTTTAATTTGCAGTATAATCAATTCGCCGTGTTATGCGAGTGATGGAGCGCTGCTTGAGCTGCTGAAAACAGCTAGTCTGGAAAGAGAGCGTTGTCCCGCCTTCCAACGCCCCACAGCTTCCTCAGTTTACTTTGGTTTAAGTCAGGGCTGTAACTGACATGAACCCACTGCTTTATTTCACTTTCGTTGCTCGGGAATGCACCAATACCAAAATACGACTGAGCGCTGTAACACCATGTAGGAGTTGTGTGGTGTGGACGTGATTTAACACGGCTAAAGTTAGGTTGTATGGAAAGAGGTCAGTTCACTGTAGGTCAACACAGTTACGCCACATATCTCGTCACTCAGACTTGGTCACAGGAGAACAGCTCACCGCTCGCTCCACTTAAATGGAATGTATAACTCCACGTTTCAGATGTTGCTATAGTTTATTTTGCAACCCCTACTTTTACCCCTCCCTCTCTAATCATCTGGAAAAACTCGGAAGTGCGCCCTGTCCCGCTCTCCTTGCAGGTGAAAACGCCAACAGGTAAGTGTGAGAATGGTGTATTATATGGAACATTTATCTGACCTTTCTTATCGCTCTACCGAAGAAAAGTTATATCGCGATAATTATTGTTATCGTTTTATTGCCCAGCCCTATCTGATACCAAAAACAGGTTACTGAATTTTAGCAATTCCTTCCAGCAGCCTCTCACACGTAGACCCACATTGTGCTCTGCAGGAAGATAGAAGACACTTTCTACCAATCTGCATTCAGTTAGGTAGTTCTCGACCAATCAGCTGTCAGAATGAGGGACCAGAGGACTATGGGTAAGGCTGCCTGGCGGGTGGCTCATCGCTCATCTGGTGTGTGTCAGTGATAGAGCGAGTGTGTGTGGTGGTATTATCGCATGGGGTGCGTGTCCCATTATACCCAACATCAGCACACCCTTCTAAGAATAAACAGCCCTTTGCTTTGATTGAGAAAAATGAGAAGTCACCCCAGAGAGACAGGTGCAGACGAAGAATAGAGACAGAGAGAGAGAGGGAGAGAGACAGGGAGAGATGAGGGGTAGAAAACTGCATCAGTGCAGGGAGCTTTCAATCTACATGGATGAATTAGCGCACACATACACACAAACTTACTCCAGCTTCCTATACACAAGGGACATTAGCACATATTTGTTCGTAGAATCTAACAAAGGCTTGTACATACCTGCATATGCAAACACTCTTTAGAACACTTGTCACTCTACCACTGGTCCCCGTTAACACACGTCGTGACACTGTACTGTACATGCGGAACACACTTGAGGGGTTTTAAAGCAGTCGGCTGTGCCATAATTGTGATGTGATACAGGTATCATTTTCGCTGTCATGCAAAGCAGAGCACCTCATAGAAAATGAGCACTGTGACAAGTGCATGATTATACACCTGCAGATGAATGGCAGCAATTATCCATGTCTTCAGAACCCTCCCCCCTCCCAGCACTCTGGCTAAATTCACCTGCCAATCAAAGAAGATAACAAAATTAAGGATTTTTTCATGTCAAAGCATGCAGGTCAAGTAGATAGTCATCTGCATGAGCTTGTTATGGTTTCACTGTACACATGCATAGGCTGATAGCTAGATAGGCCTCACCTGCCTGATTAGGCTCAGTGCCATTTCTGTGGCTCTCAATGCTCTGTCTTCACCCCCAGCACTTACATAAGGCAGACAGGTGCAAGAAGAGAGCGTGTGAGAGTTAGAGAGCGTTTTGGAGTTATTTTTGCCCACAGGTGGACACGTGGAGGCAAAACAACGCATCATCACACGCTCTAGAGAGCGCAGGCATTCAGGGGCCAGATGTGCACTATCTCGCTCTCTAAACATGAACATGTGCGCACGCACATATCTTTAGTGTGGTTTGCTGTGCACTAGGGATGACACTGGTTTGAGAAAATGCTGGAGGAATGGGAGGAAAAAAAAAGAACGACTCTGATCCGATTCTGTGAGAAATCTAGCTTGAAATGTGCACAGAATTGCTTGCAGTGCAACACAGCAAGGCAAAGTAAAGTAGGTCACGTGACCACAATAGCTTAAGAAAAATGATTTTTTCTTAGAATTTTTTTTCACACATTTTGCATTATAAATGAAATCTGTTTTTTTTTGTGGGGGGGGGTAGTTTCAGTGAATGAGTAATGCTCACATGTCATGTTCTTGGCTTTGTATATGTCCCTATAGAATAGTGAGAGGATTTGTTTGAGTGGTTTGAATATAGTAATTTTAGATAGCTGTCTGAAATAAAGTGCTTCAACCAAAAATATTTCATTTTAAAGCTTAGTAGCATTTACATAAAATATACTAGATTGTTATCAATGTCATACACTACATTTCTGCATTAATATCATAAATGAAACAGTGGTATCATGCCCTCTCTACTATGCAACCCCCTCGGCTGTTCCTAATGCTACCTTATGACATCTGAAAAGCTTTGAAGATAATATTCCTACTCTTGTTCCTGTTGTTGTTGTTTGTGGAAGTGCACTGATGTTTGGCATTAAAAAATGATGACTTTATTATAAATTCACATATAAGGCAAAATTATGTTATGATGCACTCCCCGTGCTCATATTTCATTGATAGAATGTACTCAAAATCCTGTCCATAGACACTGCCATAGGTCAGCAAGACAAGAAATATTGGTGTTGTGCATGCTTGCGAATCTGTTTGAGTCTCTCTCTAGTCTCTTGTGTTACATTAAATGGATGAATACTCCAGGGAAGAAACTCTCGGTGAACCACAGAAGTCAGTGTCTGTTATATTGACTGGGATGCAGGGAGGCCCCTGGAAACTATTTGTATGAATTAAGAGTGTTCCAAGATGGAGTCACATCAGATTTTTCTTTGGTAAAATAATTTTTTTATTTCCACATATGAGACCCGTAGTACAGGCTAAACACAAAAGCCTTTATTAAACATTGTTATATCCATCATTTTTTTATAGCAGAAGATTTTGAATCATGTCTCCTAGCCTTAAATCTCAGATGATATTGTCAGCAAACCTGTATCAGCTCATACTTTTGGAAGTCATTGCAATACAAACCTTCTGAGAAATAGCAAAACCACAGAGGTGCAATTCAAATTAAGGATAAATACTGAAGTATGGTCCTGTCACAATACAAATTGTTATTTTTCTTCCTGGGACCAATCAGTTTCCACTCTTCTTTATTCAAAGTGAAATTGCTTTAGAAAGAGATGTCATTGTGAAGCTTGTGACGGCTGGAATTGGGACTTGAAAACTTGAGGCACCATTGGGAAGGCCATGGCACTGTTTCAACAGCTCCTGCTTAGAGACTTGAAAAGTGCATTGTAGTATTCTAATAGCAGAAATTAAGCAATCACACTAAATTACAACAAAATTTCTGCTGTTTTCCATTGCATAAATTTTAGTTCAACAAGGGAGGCTCTGCACCAAGCTCAACCCTGACATGAGGATATTTAAGACTAATTTTTCAAAAATTGCAGTACCTACGTTGGTCGCATGCGATTTAAAGACGCAAATTTCCCTGGGTGTTGGAGTAAATTGTATGAGAGTAATTTAGATAGAGCCGGCATGAGGCAGGATTGTGGGCTGCAGAGAATTGGTTCTAGCTGTTAGAGAAAGAACGTAAATGCAGTGCTGGTACGAGGGTGGATTATATACTCTTACTGTGACCCATACAGAGCCTTCCACAGAGAGAGAGAGGGGAAAAAAGAGGAAGAGAGACAGAGAGCTTAATATGGAGGGTGTCTTGCGGGTATGATAAAGGGTTTGCTGAAGCTGAGGAGAGGGGAGAGACAAAGCAAAATGGAGGAAAAGAGGGCAGATTGAGGGGTTAATTCAGTGCAGAAAGGGAGGAATATGAAGCAAAAGAGGGAAAATGACAATACAGGGAAAATGAAGAGTTGCTCCATACTGTAGACTGATCCAATTTGAAATAATTGGGTCTTTTGACACTTGCCGTCATCTGTGAGTGATCACTGGTGGAGACTTCTTAGCCACCATCGATAGTTACAAGAGCCCTGCGGCAAAGTTCATCAGTGTCCTCTTTTTCTTTCTTTTTACGAGTCCATTTAACATGGCTGCTGGCACTCCTTCCCCAGGTTTATAGCCTGCTCAAGCCTGACCTTGGAACTTAGAAATAGCTCATAGTGAGCGTAAAGTCACGACTGCAAGCGACAGATAGGTGGGCTGTAGGCTGTGATTGAAGTGGTTGCTTTGCTCTCAGCTGTACTGCAGGCTTCAGTAACTGAGGTCAGGCCTTAGTTAAAGCAGGATTTCACTCTAGTCTAACATGCCCCCAGAGCACAGGGCTGTAACAGGGTCAAACTTGAACTTGTATACACTCTGGAGTTGCTATTTGAAAGGTGCTCTGAAATGTTCTGCTGGGGCATTAGTAGACCATGTGGGCAGTTAATAGTAGCGTTATTGCCTTTGTCATAGAGCAGGTGTCAGCAGTTCTGGTCCTGGAGGGCAAGAGTCCTGTACAGTTCTCCTGTTCTAGTGCATGAACTAAACTTGGTAATTAACTTATCAGGTGTATGAAATGTAGAAGCATCACTGTTAGTTATATTAGTCATTGGGTAATCTACCAGTTAATGATTTGATGATTTATTAAGTTGCAATAGACAATAAAGCAATTAAAATGGACTTAACAATCACAAATCATGCATAGCTTTTCAGAATGATTCCAACAAACTTTACTTGAAAAAGTATTAGGAAGCTATTAAAAGGAATGAATTAAAATGATAGAAAAATAATGTGTGATAAAAAATGCATGTAAATGGGTGCACATTAGACTGTTAATGTGTCCACTGCTCATGAGTTCATCATCCAAAATATCGCCTCCTTTCATTTACAACAGTGTAGCAAACAAATGTGTGAAGAATTGTTGAATAGCGAGCGACGACATGTTGATGGCATGGTGGGAAAAATGAAGCTGGTTTTGGCACGTAGCACTGACTACTGGGGCAAAAGCATTGTCCATTGTCTGTATGCAATAAAAGTGTGCCTGAATAGCCCAGTCAGAAAAAGCTCTTTAATGATAATATGAAGACACTCCACTCAAGTGGCGAGGCATTGGCAAAGGAACTGGACTGAGATATTTGTGGACATATACTGTCACCAGTAGATGAATTTAAAATACACATTATCATCTACTGAACCAATCACTACTGAATCACCAAGATGGCAAATTCAAAGATCTTTTAACATCAAGTGATCTTATCATGACAGACCTAATCAGGTGTGTTTGAGCAGGAAAATCACTAAACTGTACTAGATTCTGACCATCAAGCACCGTGATTAGTGTTTCCAGTACTAGCACTCATTTAGATTTGTTGTAAATCAAAATGTATTGTATAAGAGAAACTGCCTTCATATTGAATAAACAGTAACCTTAAAACCACCCTGTTGATTTTTCCCATTTGCTAAGGCTTACATCAGCACCTTTTTTATGCAGTAGACAATACAAAGAAGAACACCTGGCCCAAGGCAGTGGTCCTGTTACTTAACACCAGGCTCAGTCTTGACACAAATGACATGACTGCATGACAGCTTGTCCATGGTCAATGTACCAGTGCAGAGAAAGAAAAAGAAGAGCATGTGGCCAAGTTAATGTGACTTTGGTAGTGAACGCTTCAGCAGATAGAATATTCTGGGAATCCTGGAATATTCATACACTCATTAGCATGTTTATACTCTCATTAGCATACCCAAGGCTATATTATGGTTATATTATGGTCATATTGATGTAGCTTCACAAATAGGACGCTAATGCATTTTAACAAGCCTTTCACACTGCGGCGCTGTGTGTTTGTGCACTTGGCTATCATCAAATAACAGATTAAAGAGCAGAGTAAAACTGCACTGGTCACAAGCCTGCAGCTGATTGATTGTTAACAATCGTTCAGGATTGATCAGCCAACAAGGGCTCACCAATTAGGCTCATCACTCCTCCCTTTCAATTAATCAATCAGGCCAGCGGAACAGGAGCGATCGGGCACCTGACGAAATCTGTACGCTAAGACGCCTTCATTTGATTAGCTGTGCCAAGTGATGACTTGATTTGTGCAACGAGGAGCCTGACTGAAACTGTGGTGCCATTTTGAGCAATAGATTTAAGGCATGAATGAATGGCTTCATTTACATCACAGAGCAAATAATATTTTTGTCATTGTAAATTATCACTGCATTTCTCTTATATTCATAAGCGGAGGGGTCGTCGCTGTAATAATGCAAGTGTGTCAGCTACGTGGCATTTGTTTCCGCTGAAGCTAACTGCTTTTAGTGTTTCATCGTTGTAGTGCATTGTCTTTTGGGTTGTGACAATTACGATTATTTTATTAGACATATTCATTTTTACAAGCTTTTTCTGCTTTGTGGTTGTTTCCAGTGGGGTTAACAAGGCCATTAAATAATTAGCTGTTCCCTGTAATTGTTTATGAGAGTTTGGATGAGGTGGTGGTGCGGCACAATATGGCGCCAGAAGAGGAGTTTCTCTCTCTGTCTCTCTCTCTTTCTCTCTTGCTGTCTCTGCCTCCTCCCCTCCCTTCCTCTCTTCTCCTGTCCTCTTCTCCATCCTCTCATCCTGTATGCGGGGGATTTAGCAGTGGGATAGTGGCAGATTGAAGTGGTGAGGTCATAGCGCTCCATAATCCACAGGTAGGCCAGTAGCAATTGGAATCCAGTCAACAGAAGAATTACGCACACCTAAAGCGCACCAACCCCAATAACCCATGTCCCAATTTTACTCCTGTTGGTACTACAGTGAGGGTGAGTCTACCCTGGCTGTTGTCCAAATCCACAGCCTGCATATGTACGCCCGTGTAAGTCCATATGGCTGATGTCCTCCATAGCCACATCCCAAGCCGGGCCATTCTAGATTTATGCTTGAACAACCTGATTGAGCAAGAGGCAGTGGAAATGTTATCTAATGTTTGGTCCATTGTGACTTATTGACCATAAAGCACATTTCTGGCCTCATCGGCAGAGCCCTCAACGCCTTTTTAGCAGCCATCTCATTCACACCCAGCTTGTTTGGAGCTCTTCTCCTCCATCCTGGAGCACCTCTCAAAGGCCCTTCAGAGTCACTCAGCTTCTCTGAGAGCAACTTGCCAGAGTGGGGTCAGGTTAAGATGACAGGTGGTGTTAAATATGGAGAAGTGGGTGTTTATCCTCTTTAGCTGCAATAATAATCACCACCTCTCAACCCCTCCATCCTCATGGACACCATCCTCTCCAAAACATGCCAAGAGCCTTGTGGACGCTTGAATTCATGCTTCAGGGTGCGCTTGACCTATTTGTTTTTTTCTCTATTTACTTTGGGATTTAGATTTAGATTAGATTTTTCACTAGTCTAACAGTTAATAAAATACAGATCTAAATTATACGTACAGTATATGGACAAAAGTATTGGGCCACCCATACTAATAATTGACTTCAGGTGTTCACCCATTGTGAAAAGGTTAATAAAATTAAGCACATAGTTTTGTAGTCACGATAGACAAACGCTGACAGTAGAATAGGTCGTACTGAAGAGCTCAGTGATTTTAACCATGACACTGTCATCAGATGCAAACTGTGAAACAAGCCATTTTGTGAAATTTCTGTCCTGCTAGATCTGCCCCTGTCAATTGTAAGTGTTATTAAGTGATACTTTTTTTAAGCGATACTTTTTTAATCCCACAAACGGGGAAATTCCACCTCCGCATTTAACCCATTCGTGAAGTGAAACACCACAGACACACTAGTGAATACACACTCACTAGGTGACTTGCCCAGAGCAGTGGGCAGCCCTATTCACGGCGCCTGGCGAGCAATTGGGGGTTAGGTGTCTTGCTCAAGGACACCTCAGTCATGGAGTGTCAGCACTGGGGATCAAAGTGGCGACCTTAGCCATGAAGCAGTAGACCACGCAAACTCACAGAGCAATGACACTGAGTACTGAAGTGCACAGTGCCTATCCTCTGTTGAATTACTCACTAAAATGTCATGAAATGGGTTTCCATGGCAAAGCAGCTACACACAAGATCAAAATGCACAATGGTGAGTGTTGTGGGGAGAAGTGTAAAGCGCACATCCACTGGACTCTGAAGCAGTGGAAACGTATTCAGTGGAGTGACACATCATACTTCTCAATCTGGCAGTCTGATGGACAAGTCTGAGTTAATCGAAAGCCAGGAGAACGTTACCTGCCTGGCTGGACTGTGCCAAGTGTAAAGTTTGGTCTGGTGTGGTGTTGAGTTTGGTGTGGAAGAACTTGACTGGCCCTCACATAGCCCTGACCTCAACCCCATTGCATACCTTTGGGATACATTAGGACGGAGATTATGAGCCAGACTCGTCCAACATCAGTGTTTGACCTCACAAAAACTCTTCTGGATGAATAAGCAAAAATTCCCACAGACACACTCCAAAATGGTGTAGTGGATGTTATAGCTGTTAAGGGAGGACCAATCCCATATTCGTGTCTATGGATTTAGAATGGGATGTCAGAAAAGCTCATTTTAAAAGTATGTGTCCTGGTACTTTTGTTCATATTGTGTGTTCTTGAATTTAATATTCTCTCAATTCTTTTGCATGAACATAGAGACACTTATAGACCTACTTTGTATCGGAATCAAAGTAATAAAAATAAATGTCACTTCAACTTCCTTACTTGACTTAACTGCGCACCAAACTCAGAATCAGAATGAGAATCCTTTATTATATAATATAATATTATATAATCCTTTATCCCAGAGGGAAATTGCAGTTGTTACAGTTGCAACCATTTATATAAAAGAGTAAGCACTTTAATAATTTAAAACAAAGATATAGAGAAATTTGCAATATGTACACAAGATTTAAGTTTTTATGAATATAGTAAAGTGGTGGTGACTGTGATAATAAATATTAAACGTCTAGTATAAAGCAGTTTGAAATTATTGTACCTCTCAGTTATTGCACACAATTATTTTTACACATATGAACAGTACTGTTAGGTATTGAGTTTTGCACAGATGAAACACACACTGAGGGAGGAGTTATAGAGTTTGATGGCCACAGGTAAGAATGACTTCCTGTGGTGCTCTGTGGTGCATTTTGGTAGAATGAGTCTTGCACTGAATAAGCTCCTGTGTCTCATCACCGTGTCGTAGAGTGGGTGGGAGCCATTGACCATAATGGCCTGCAGCTTAGACAGCGTCCTCCTCTCCGACATGGCCGTAAGCGTGTCCAGCTCCACACCCACAACATCACCGGCCTTGCGGGTCAGTTTGTTGAGTCTGTTGGCATCTGCCACCCTCAGCCTGCTTCTCCAGCATGCAACAGCATAGAGGGTAGCACTCGCCACCACAGACTCATAGAAGATCCTGAGCATAGTCCGGCAGATGTTAAAGTTACCTCAGGCGCCTCAGAAAATAGAGATGACTTTGGCCCTTCCTGTAGAGGGCGTCTGTGTTCTTAGCCCAGTCCAGTTTATTATCAGTATACACACCCAGATATCTGTAATCCTCCACAGTGTCCACACTGACCCCCCTGATGGATTAAGAAGAAAAATGAAAAAAAAAAAAACCACGAATGGGAGCGACTGTAACAGGTAGCATGCATGCACGCGCATGCGCACTAAGCTGAATTTTAACTAATTGGGTGGATGTCTACAGTGAGAAACCATCATAGGATTCTGGAAACATATTAAATACATTGTGTCATCTTGTGGCTGCTATGAAAGAAGAGAATGTAGAGCCAAGAACAATAACCAGCACTGAGGAACCCATGGTGCCATAGACCCTTCTGGAGGCACATTCCAGCAGGCCTCTTCAGCTCATAGATTTTTTGGAAAACTGTCACAATACCGGATTGCAAATGCTGGTCATTTGCATTTGGGTTATCATCTGCAACAGATACATTCATCACACTAACAATATGTTTGTCTGCTGGGATGAACTAGTGCTTGCCTGGTCTACTGCGGTCATATGATGTCAAGCACACGAACGCAGTAGACCAAACCAAACTCTTTGTCAATACCGTCCACAGTTCATACTCTTGAGCGTATATTGCATGAATGTTATTTGTAGCTGGGCTCTTATTGCTCTGGTTTGCTGATCTTGTTAGTCTTTGGGCACCTATTTGAGTACTTTCTACATGCACTTGTCGTCCAGCGTTAGCATCAGTGTCAAAGGCGGTTAAGCAGCTGTACGTTTAGCCAACGCGTTGGCAGAAAGTGACAGAGCAGTGTTGGTGTCGGCCATGAGCATGTGCTCTGAGGCGCCTCCGAGGACTCACCGGGGACCCAAACTTATTTTCCTGCAGAGTAGCTATTTTCACTTGTTCTTGTCTCTCGCTCTCTGTATATTCCTGACTCACCACCTCTTTTACCATCTTGACGTGTATCGTTCTCTGTTACTGTCTGTTCACCCACTCCCTCTTTCATTCTCTTCTTCAGTCTCCTGTGATTGGAGATGATTTATATAGCTGGTGAATTCCCTCTAGCAGCGCACACTTCTGTGTGATTGAAAGCGTCGGCTGGTAATTATTCTGCTAGACGTATTGACTCAGCAGCAGCAGTCACTCTGAGCTGCGATTTAAATCAAAACGGCCCCGTTACCATGGCGGCACCACCCGCCCAGTCTTGCAGCTCTACCGTTTTTTAATGGAGTCCCCATTTTACCGCTTCAAACCCTTTCGTATACTGAACGCTTTCTCTCACGCACACTCGCTCACTGTCGCTCTCTTTTTCTGCTTCCTCCATTTTGTTTGTCTCTCCCCCGACTCAGTCCCCCCAACCCCATCTCCTCTCTCCTTTTCTCATTCCAAAAAGGCCATGTCACATCAGATTTTGTCTGCTTTTTAACGCTCTTCCCTGTTTCCTACCTCTCTCCCTCTCTCCTCCCTGGCTCTTAATCTCTTTTCTCCTTTTCTCCCTCTCGCTGTGTAATCCCTCCATTTACACCTCTTTTCCTCATTCTGGCGGCCTGTCCTTTTCCTGTCATGCAATTTTTGCCTCTTTTCTTTCTGCCCCCCCAATCCGCTATCCTTTTTTCCCTCCACCCTGCAAAGGGGTCGATGCCAAGACAGCTGCAAAGAGAGGGATTAAAGAAAGAGAGAGCAAGGAGGATGGAGGGAGAGAGAGCGAGAGCGAGAGGAAGAGCATGACTGAGGTAGAGAGGGCAGAAAAGGAAGGAAGAATCATGGAAAGCACAGAGTTGTGATAGATGTTTAATAGAGTGAGAGCAACTCGGAGAGACGGACAAGACTGTAATATGTGAGAGGTGGTAGACATGTGGAGACACTGGCCTCTATTAGAAATGTGTAGTCCATTCTTTACAGTGGTGGACACTAAGTAAATGTAATTAGTTAGAGTACTTAAGTATTTTTTGTGTATCTGTACTTTACTAAAGTATTTCTATTTTGGGAAACTTTTAACTTTCACTCCACTACATTTCAAAGTCAAATATCTTTCTTTTTACTCCACTACATTTTATGAAATCTGTTGTTCCTTTTTGGTTTATGTGTGTATAAAAACATGTCAAAACAAAAGCACAAAGCAAGAACACCAATCAGGGCACAGTGCACACTTTGTTTTTAGCTGGTTTTGACCTGTTGGACAACCTACCCAGTGCAGCACGCGGTTCAATGTCAGTGCAGCAGCGTAACATTTGGGAGTGTCTATTCAACATAAATGATGAACTAACCTAACTTTGTGTAAATAGACCACAATTTAGAAATATGTACACATATGCAGTCATGACTGACGCGTCTTTTTTCTGAATTTATACATACACTGTCATTTTCTACTAAATTTGTTTTTGCTAGTTTATGTTTATGAACAGAGACCTACAGATGCAATATAGAAAAGGAAAACTCATTTGTGATCCTGTGTTTAAAGTAAGTTTTTATTAAACTTAAACTTATATCTAAGTTGCAAATAAATCTTGTTTGCAAAAAGTTATTTCAGAGCCACTCAGTTCTACCTAATGGAAATTGTTTGCCCTCAGTGTTTTGTGCTTATGATAATTTTAATAGACATCAGCGACTAATTAATGGCATTCTATTAAAAGACTGGAGAACCAAGAGTGACACTGGAATATTTTCGCTTACAGTGAGTTAATAAAGCAAGATTCTTGTTGCAAAAATGATAACAGGACATCAGTCATAATTAATCTCTTTGTACTTTTACTTTCCATACTTAAGTACATTTGAAGGCAGATACGTTTGTACTTTTACTCAGGGAGAGGTCTAAAGGGAGGACTTCTACTTTTACTGGAGTAATATTTTACCTTGGGTATCTCTAACTCAAGTACATGATTGATTCTTTAAAAGTTTATCTGCTGTCCTTAGTTTCTCCTTAACTGAAGTGACACATCTGATAAAAAGTATCATGTAGGGATGCGCATGGCTTGTCGGGTACTTGATAAACTGTTCCAGGTGCTGAGTTGAATGTTCAGGTATTCATAATGTTGAATTACAGGTCTTAGCCTCAAGCACTCCGGCTATATATACGCAAATGATTTGATATCTGTAGTAAACGATGCTGGGTCAACTAGCACAGTTTTGCCAGTTGCATACTGCTCACTTTTGTGTAAACGCACTTCCATGCAACCTGGTTCTATTGGTTCAATGATAAACACAGTTTTTTCCCATCAAAGGAGTTACTCTATGTACCATGATACCTACAAGCCTATAGTTGATGGACTGAAAAAAGTTTGTGAAGTTCTTTGCATCTTTCAGAGTTATTCAAGAGATTTCTTTAAATCATTTAATAACGCTTAAGTGAGAAGTTCTTGTGTATTTGCTGAAGCATACTAACTTGTTTCTCATGGGTGTGCTTATCTTCTAGTGCTGTTTTGAGAATTGTGCTCAGCGCTGCATCCATGGCTCTCAGTACAACCTGTTCCACTATGCTGGTGCAGATCATGCTTAGTGGCTACATTTCAGAAGACCTGTCACTCTAAATCAATAGAGACCAATAGTTGACCTACAGAGAGTGCATGTGAACGCCCTTTTCTAAGAACTGTCCCCGTGAACATGTGCAAAAAAAGCTAAATACAGATTTCACAAGCAAAACACTGATTTCAGAAGCAAAAATATGTATCAGTAAAATGAGCAAAGAGGAAAAAATGAAAAAAAGACATTTATACAAAATGAATAAAAAATTAGTGGTAATCTTTTTGAAAAATTAAGTTTGATTTACATGAAATTTATTTGAAGCTTTTGCCACAGAATTATATCTATAGTTTCTATCCATCCATTCACTGTAGGAAGAAAACTCAGTGCTGTGGGTCTGACAGGATGTGTGGCTGTTACTGAGCTGTTACGGAGAAAAAAATAGACAAAATATATGGACTTTTACAAATAAAACAACAAATCTTTTTGTGTTCTCAGAACAATTGACTGGCAACCCCAGAGTTCAGACCTCAACATCATGAAATGTTTTTGGATTGCTTGGGTTGTGAAAAGCAGACACTTCAGCCACCTTCTAAGCCTGAACTCGGGAAGTGTGGATAAATATCCATGCAAATGTCTCTGGAAAACAAATACAGGCAAAAACTGGACACACTGGATGCACTGAACATCTGATATGATTCTTAGTTTTCTCTGACTTTGAAAAATGAATAATTTATACTTAATAACCATTTACCATTTGTGCATATTTGCGGTTTTGCTTCTATTAACCTGAAATGTCTCAATGTGAGTCTAGTACAATTGTATCTTTACCTGTCTGATATTAGCTATGACCAGAAACAAGTAAAGGGTATTTCTCTGCTCTTAGTGCTACACTGACAAAGTAACATGTTGGCATTTCATCCACTGAGGAGAACAGACTTGTATTGCAGTGACGTGCTTGTCATTATTCTTTTTTTTTGGCCTCCCTAATAGTGTTTAACTGCAAATGTAGATGAGCATATGAGAGTGTTAAAAGCATGTAGGTAAGGCACACTGCATGGCCACAACAGACATGCTAAAAATGACTTTATGGCTCAAAGCCTTTTTACCTTTATTTAATGAGACATGCCAGTCGTGCAGGGATATATACTTTCTGCCCCCTGAATTACACAAACACCCCCTTTCCCCTGTGCCACATGCATTATTTAGACCCCTTTTCACCTCTGTGTCATTCGTTCTATCAAACATATGCATGAGGCACGAAAGAGTTTTTTTTTAATGGTCTGCTACTTTCCTTCCATGGATTTGCACAATAAGGATCCACCTTGTGGATTAAGTCTGTTGAGTATACACAGATTAAAACTGTTGAATCTACATAGATTAAAATGCTTCTTAAACATTGAATAACTCTACTGTTAAGTCTACACTACTCTTGGCCCAAGTGACTCTGTTAATGGGGATTCTCTTTTGTAAATCCCTTTTAGCCTAGGACAGGCTTAATCTGTGGCCAAAAAACCTCCACAGTGAGTTTCCACAGTTTGCATTTAAAAATACAATAGGATTCAAAGTCTAATTGCTGTCTGTTACCAGAACAAGCAAAGGTATAATCGAAATGTTAGCTGGCAGAAGTACCCTGAACAGCAATCAAGTGAGACATTATTCAGACTGTGTACACTGCTATTAGGATTTGTGAGTGCAGACTATGGCTTCAGGTAATCAATTGTGGTTTGAGAATTGAATGCATAAGTGAAGAAAGGTAAAGAACTCTGAGAACCTGGACTGGAAGACAGGGTAGCTTCTGCTTTGTACTAGAATGTTGGTTTTTAACCTTTTGCAGCTGCTGCCGAAAAATGTAGTTTTGAGGGTTCGTGATCCCCACCTTTTACTCACCCTGAAACAACTGACAGCAACATTCTTCACATTTCTTTGTTGAAACAGTCCAAAAACCATCTTTATGTTTCTCCTGACAGGAGTGTGTACTTTATGGAACTGGCTCTGCAGTCCAGTTCTGTTGTAAACACTTGCTTCATTGCTACCTCTGCTTAGACTCCTAGGGCATTCCAGGCCAGAAGTTAGCAACCTACTACGTAGAATGGCTACGTAGAATTACCTCTATTGATATGTGATATGTCTAATTTTCTGTAGGTGCCTAATAATTACATTATGTTGGTGCACACAGTGAGAAGAACAATAAAAAAGCATTAATATAACAGGCCACATTCTCAGAAATTCTCTTAAAATAAAGGCTCCAGTGCAGTTTTCTTTGCTATATGGCTTTATCCAAAACCTTTAATTGTCATACAATCATTTACATTATAGTGAGTTTTCTCAAATGTTAAAAAGTTTCTTCACACCCTTATTTATCTCAAAAATAGTTCTTTATTGACCCAACAGTGGTTTTTCTGTGACCACTCCAAAGAATCCTTCAGGGCGACTTTATTTTTGAGAGTGCACAGTGTTGCAGCAGCAGGCTGTTTGTCAGATAAATGACAGCTAGCAAGATCCAATGAGTGTGACAACCAGGCCTGTTAGTACTAAGACAGCCATTGACTTCAGCTTGTTAATGAAGTGGAATGCTTGAGGGTAAATTCCTGAAGCAGCTGACCATTTCCACCTCTGCCTTGTCACTGTGAAGTGGTGTGCCAGTGGGCTTTTACTTTTTGAAGTCCATAAGTTCCACTTTACTGACAATGGAAGCTGAACTTTTGACAAGTTTTCTGTAGGTGATTTTGTTATTTTCTCTCTGTTACTGCAGTAACGTATGTGAATATTGATAAAGTAATTGCTGGTATTTTAGCTGTATGGTCATGTGTGTGGAAAGAGAATAGAGCCTTAGGCCCAGCCAGCAGCCTTAAAGATCTCCAGTGTTTGACAGATTTGATTATTTTGCTGATCTTTTCTGCCTGTGGTCTTTCCAGCTCTCAGTAGCATTTAGAATTTGATATATACAGTATATATCAAATGTATATGGTATATGATACTAAGCGCAGCTCTGGGTTTAGAAAACCCTTGTATCTTAAAAAAGTGTCTAGACATTTCTGCTGGAATCAAATGTAATCATGTGTTATCTAGAAAGACCACTAGATGTTGGACCATTGCTGCCGGGGTTTGATTTCATTCAGCCACAGTAACATTATTCAGTCCAGGCATTGATGTTGGTTGATGAAGTTCACAAACAGCACTCCAACTCATCCCTTAGGTGTTTGATAGTGCTTCCACACTGCAGAATGTGATTCTACTGCTCCACAGCCTACTGCTAGGGAAATTTATACCCCTCTAGGGATTGCAGGCAGTCACAATTAGATTTGTGGCTGTTTCAGAGGATTGTATTCTACTTCCAGTGCTTTTCTAACTGTGTGCATGCAACTGAACATCACTGATGGGTGCATCTTAAACTTGCTGAATCCACTGATTAGAAATGGCTTCTAGATCATTTTAGGGCACATACAGTGTATCGTTTTAACATAGACACTGCCCCATGCTGCAGTGGTTGCAGTGACTTGCTAAAACATTAAGACACAAGAGGCTGTGTGTTATAGTCATTTTACCATGGTTAAGGGTTGTTGTTTGTAGAAGGCCAACAAAATACAATATTGTAGAATGCACTCATATAATTTACTATGAATAATATTCACAGTGAAGAGTTCTTCTGCTAGGCATCAGTTAAGGTAACCCTAACAGTCAAGATTGTTCCGTGAACAGCACAATTATGTTTTTAATTAATACACCATTTTTACTAGCTTAGCTGATTTATTAATTTGATATATGCAGTATATTTTACAACAGCATTAAGCATGGTTCAGCCACCATGCTTAATTGAGTAAACCTCAACTGCATTGTGTCTTTTTTATTCATGCCATTTCGTTCTTACCATTCATTCCAGGGCCACTGGTGGACTGTCCTTCAGGCAATGCCACCTTTAATTTTCCAAGTAAGGGCACATGATGCTGGGATGTGATAATGACAGTGTGAAAATGTCCCATCAGCCCAGGGAAATCAGCCTTAATATTTCCGGCCATTGCATTTTTCAATTTCTAGTTTTTATGAGGGCCTCTTCAATTACTATTACCTATTTCTCCACCTTTCTCTCTCTTTCCTCTCTTCCTATAATCTGCTCTCCCTCTGTCTGTCACCTAAAGAGCACAGATGAGTTTTGGAGAGGGAGCTTTTGCCCAGTACTCTGGGCTCTATGAGCTGAATGTGTGTGTGTGTGTGTGTGTGTGTGCGTGTGTGCGCGTGCGCTCTAATACCCGTGTGCACAGAGGTGTTTCAGCGACCTCAGTGGCGGCTCAGCCGGAGCGGCTGGAGGAATAACGAAGAGAGAGAAGTTAACGGCGGGAGGAGAGGAGAATGGGAGCAGCCAGGGCCTAAAAATAGAGCAGAAGGCCAGCCACTCAGCAAAGAGAGAGAGACAGTGGAGAGAGAGAGAGAGAGAGAGAGAGAGAGAGAGAGAGAGAGAGAGAGATTGCGGAATAAAGAAAAAACTCTGCTCTTCAGACAGCAGCTGCCTTTCACAGTGCCATTACGTGTAAAGGGAAGGTGGTGAAATGTCCATGAATTTGTATGAGTGTGTGTGTGTGTGTGTGTGTGTGTATGTGTGTGTGAGAGAGAGAAAGAGAGAGAGAGAAAAAGAGATATGCAATAGTCAGTGTATAGAGATAACACCTGCCATCTTGTTCTCCAGAGAGCAGGTGACAGAAGAGGAGAAAAAAAAACGAAATGTATTGTATTCCAACCTATGTCTGTCTTTTCCTCCCTGTCTCTCTAGTGCTGAAGAGAAGGAAGGCTTCAGACACAGATACAAGGAGAGATAGAGCAGGAGAAGAAGGTAGAGAGTGAGTGAGAGATAACCACATTTAGAGTGAAGTTGTAGAGGACAATGAAACACATTAGCAGTGGCTCTCATTGCAGTGGCTTTAGCCAGTTTGTGAGGCTTTAGCCACACAAACATGTTCTAGCGTTGTGGTTTGGATATACACACAAATAACCACATACCACTTGACATTTTTGTGTATATTTTAAGCATTTGCTTGTCTTCTAACCTCTCCAGCAGGCCTGGGTGTGTGTGTGGGAGGAAGCTGGGCCTTGATGCTGGGCCTGTGTGTGCCGTTTATTTTACAACAGCTCTGAATGTAGCTCAGGCAATCAGATTGTAGAACACAATATATCTGTTAAAAATACATAAAAACTAAATAAGCAGTGATTTTCCTTTCTAAACATAGGAGTTCTGCATAAGGTATGTGAGATATTACAGTGTAAGTTCCCTTTGGTGTGTAAGAGAAGAAAACAGAACAAAACTGTCCAATCAAAGCAAACTGTATTGTTTAATCATAGAATACTGATATTTAGGAAACTTGGGGTCATTTTATTTACTAATACAAATGTGAGTTTTATTTGTAGCCGGAAGTCCAAGAGAGCACAGCTAGTTGGGTAGGACGGCCCTCCTTGCCCCCATGACTTGATACGAAATGCTAGCGCAGGCTTCTATTAGCTGACGTAACAGAACTAGTGTGTCCAGTGATGTTGGCAGTTTGAAAAGATGCAGTGGCTGGCTTTTACATGAGTTGAACGAAGAATATCCTGGCCTTCACCCTCCTAGCACTGGTAGTATCATGTGATTGGGGAAGACCTAGCTAGTGGGTGGAACTGGACATAACTGCATGTTTGGAGTAATGATAAAATGAATTTTGTCATTACAGCTCAGTAGAAGTTTAAACTGAAGCGGATGGTGGATGTGCAGCTCCATTGACACACACACATTTCATAGAATATAGAAACCAGCCCTCAATGCTTTGCTGCCACTAAGGTGGTGACTTAGTCTGGATCATTTGGAGAGAGTGCTGTGCATATGTACACACATACACACACACACACACACACACACACACACACACACACACACACACACACACACACACACCACAGTGACTGTTTATGGCTGAGGGCCTCTTCAGTGTCATGCCATGACATACAGCACACAAACATCCAGCCATACACATATTAATTCTTTGCTTTGGTCTTTGCCATATATCATTCGGATTATGGTGGTTGGTATGATTATATGCATTGCAAGCCCAGGGTCTGTCTACTAGACTAGACTCTATACTCTTTATTGTTGATTATGCCACACCCAGTACTCTAATTACTTAGAGATATAAAATACTCTTTGCTTATAACAAAAAACTGTCCGGTCTGGTTGATTGACTCATGGCCTCAGGGTTTTTTGTTGCCTCAGGCTACAAAGTTGAAAGAATCAACTCCAATCACCTAGACCCTTTCTTGCAATAGCAGTATTTTGATGGGAAGTCGATTTAAAGTGGTCTTAAAGCAGATAAGTTGGATGCATGCGTTAGCCAGAGTGTATATAGCCAGATCCAAGCGTTGTTAACTTTTCTCATATCCCAGTATTCTTTGTTGATTTTACTACAATGCTTAAAGTGCCACACAGTGTGCAGCACTTTTAGTTTGTGGTCATTGCTTATTGATTGACTACAAGGATCTGTCATTTTGTCCACATAAATCCTACACTCATGGACAAATGCACCAAATATTGTTTCATTCTATGAGTATAGGTGAACACGAATGATTTGCAATTGTCTGCAAGAATTTGCTTTCATAAACCGTGATGGATGTCATTCAGACATTGCAGAAATGCAAAAGACTGTTAAGAGATTCCAGCGTAGGTATATGCACTGTAGAGCTTTCATTTCAATCAGTGACTGAAAAAGTGAAATAGTGCTTTAAACCTTTGGAGTCAAATGCAGACTTAATGTGACAGATTGGACTATAATGGAGTGGAACTCTTTAGGAGCTGGAGGTAATGCTGGTGAAAGAGTTAGTTCAGATATTCCTGTAAAGTCTCTTGCTCTCTTTCTTTCCCTCTCTCTCTCATGTTTTTATTTATTTCTTTATTATTACTTTAAAGTTCTTGGGTCAGCATGACCATTCCACCCTCTCACCATACTGGGGATGTCTAGCAGTTTTATATGTTACTATTATTATTATTAGTAGTAGTAGTAGTATTATAGTAGTAGAAGTAATAATAATAATAATAATGATAATAATAATCTATATGTCCAAAAGTTGGATGCTCCGTGTTATTCCTGAATTTAGTTACTTTACGCTGCACCATTATGAACACAGGCATTCCATTGTGAGCAAACAGCTCAAGTAATTTACATGGAAAAGCATTGCTTATAGAATGCGACATTCAGGAGCAGCTGCACAAGGTCACTATGCCCAATTTCCGAGTATAGACTAAGGGGGCAGTAAAGCCCCCCAGCATTGGCCTGTGAAGCAGTGTTCTCTGGAGCGATGGAGCTCCATCCAGTAACTTTGGGAGGATTTGGAGTGGTGTCTGTGATCCAGAACTAATCATCCATCAGTACCTCACAAATGCTCTTATTACTGAATGCAATCAAATTTTCACAAAAACGTTACAACATTTAATGTGCAGCCTTCCCAGAAGAGTAGAGGCTGTTAACTGCAGAGAAAGGGGTGCGAAGTGCCTTTTAATACCCAAAATTTTAGAGGAGATGTTGGATAAGCAGATGACCGCAAACTTTTGGACATATTGTTTAAATTCTTCTTCATCTTTATTATTTTAATAGCACTATCATAAACATTAAACAAGGAGAAATAAAGCAGGAAAAACAAAATAACAACCCCCCCAAAAAAGGGTAATTAGGTAACATAACATTAATATACCATAGCATCTCTCTCAGTGCTAAAACAGAGTGAATTTGTTTGTGAGTGCACTTGTGCCATTTAAACAAATAAGCAAAATACAAAAACAGGAGCAAAAAAGCATCCATTATATGTATTCTTCTTTTGCCTCTGACACCTTGCTAGCATTTGGCTCGCAGCATTGTTTTTCATGCAGGGAGATGAAAGAGATGTGGCTGTGTTTAGCAGTGATACGTGTGTGTGTGCGTGTGTGTGTTTGAATGGAGCATCTTATTGGACAAGGGAGTTTGTTTACAGATAGTATATGTATTTGCTTGTGTATAGGAGAAGACCTCGAGATACAGAAAAGGACAGAGAAATTGGCCCATTTCTGTACTCATAATCTTTTATTAAAGGATGCTCTGTATGTCTATTTTGAGTTCTACAGTAATATTAAAAAGCAAAACTCCCAAACCCACTCTGCACAGATGCACACCCACCACATGCACTCACACATATACGCTGCCTTTAGAGTACCACATGCCTAGAAGCATTCATGCATGTTTGCACATGTACTGTATTATGAGAGAGAAAGGCAGACATGCAATGTGTAATCTCTACTCTGTACTGACATGAGCTGTGCACAGCTGGCCAGATGTCACACTTTTCATACACATAGAACTGTATCATACCTACTCCACTGTGTGTTACTGCACTAGCACTCCCCAGTGATAAAAACCGGTTTACTGCTATTTAAAAGCTAAAAACCATCATGATTTATTTCATTTAAACCATAGCAAGACACTAGTATTCCCACATGTAAACATTAATTTTACACATGTTTGGTGATGTGAGATCCTGTAGTATTATTGCATTTATTGTACCTAACACAGATGAGAAATGCAGCTGCGCTGGCTAAACATGTTCTGTGCTGCAGGCAATCATGCCTGTACAAAAAAGATGCCTATATACACCAGATCATTCTTTCTAGAGTAATTATAGTTTTGTGGCCAAATTAAAGATGCCATCATACTAGAACCATAACGTTTACTGAACTGCGCTCCTTTATGTTCTTTTATATGACAAAAATTAAGCTTCAGCTGACGCTGTCACTGTGTTTTTTCACTGTAAAGAACTGAAGTAATTTATAGTGGAAACACTGCAGTGCTGCTACTGTACAGTGTAAAAAAAGAGCATTCTGGAAGATACAGGTCAAGTTTCTTGGCAAAGAAGTTAAAATGATTTCAAGGTCATTATTGAGGTAATTATTTGCAAAGCATATTGAGAAAGAGGCCAGTGCTTTGTGCAGCTTTGAGCAGCCCGTCTCAAAACATTGTAGTGACAGGGGCAGAGCTTCCCAGCATTCCTCGTGGTTTTTGTTAAGTTGATCCCAAAATGTTGTAACGAGTTGATATTTGGTTAATACCATCTTTGTAGTTTTAAGCCATATTTGAATGGGATTAGTTTTCCGTAGGGAGGTGGGGTAAGACCTGTTTACCTGAGGACGTCTGTAATGTTCATAATGATTAGCATGGGAAAAGAAATCTCGGTCGAAATGGCAGAGGTAAGAGTGGCTACTCGTTTTACATGTGTGAAGACATTTAGTGTAGCCATTATTTTGTTTGCACTAATCAGTTACCTTACTGTTTCAAGTGAATGCAGTGTGTCATTAGCATCACCAGTAACGAGAATTCATAGCCAACGGTCAGCTTTGCTACATAAAATCTAACTTTTTGTCTGTAATTCTACATGTTCTAGGGTGCACACATGAGACAGGACAGTAATGTTACAAAAGCTTGATTTTAGCCACAGAGAACAGTAAGGCTGAGATTGGCTTCCTAGTCGCCATTTTCTTGTTTGAATTTTCCTGTTCTGCCTTCAGTAGTGGAGAAGTTACAGCCTCTGTGTCTTAGTAATTGCTGCGCTATTTAAGGTGAATCAGAGAAATTCAAACAAGAAGCTTCATCAGAGAACAAAAGTAAGCTCTTCTTCAAGTTTCTCCATGTTTAAGAAACTCCCTTTCCAAAGGATTTAATAGCGTTTTTACCGACATGTTGATTCGCACAGGATTAATAAAACCTGAGGTTATCTTTATGGCTCGTATTACAGAAGGTAAAAGGCACCGGAATCTTTACTGACACAGAAATGTACAGTGTGTAAAAAGTACTGACATGGCACATTCGGACAGGACTGGTGATAATTACATTATCCCACCTCCTCATGTAAAACTAAATCCTGTCTGAAAAGGGCTTTAGTGAACGTAAGTACTATAATGTGATGTTCAGTTCACGGTGTGATTGATAAGCAGTATTATGCTGTTGTGGAAAATGGTGTGATCTTTCTCTTTACTCTATAGCAGCTGGTATACTATATTGCCAAACGTATTCGCTCATCTGCCTTCACGCGTCTATAAACTTGACTGACTTCCCATTCTTAATCCATAGAGTTTAATACGATGTCGGCCCACCCTTTGCAGCTATAATAGCTTCAACTCTTCTGGGGAGGCTTTCCACAAGGGTTAGGAGTGTGTTTAAGGGAATTTTTGAACATTCTTCCAGAAGTGCATTTGTGAGATCAGACACCCGTGTGGGACGAGAAGGCGTGGCTTGCAGTCTACGCTCTAATTCATCCCAAAGGGTTGAGGTCAGGACTCTGTGCAGGCCAGTCAAGTTCTTCCATGCCAAACTCGCTCATCCATGGCTTTATGGACCTTGCTTTGTGCGCTGGTGTGCAGTCATGTTGCATCAGGAAGGGGCCGTCCCCAAACCGTTCCAACAAATTTGGGAGCATGAAATTGTCCAAGATCTCTTGGTGCTGAAGCATTAAGAGATCCTTTCACTGGAATTAAGGGGCCGAGCCCTACTCCTGAAAAACAACCCCAAAAACAACAATCCCCCCTCCACCAAACTTTACACTTGGCACAATGCAGTCAGACAAGTACTGTTCTCCTGGCAACCACCAAACCAAGACTCGTCCATCGGATTGCCAGACGAAGAAGCGTGATTCATCACTCCAGAGAACACGTCTCCACTGCTCTAGAGTCCAATGGTGGCACTTTCCACCACTGCAATCGACACTTTGCATTATGCTTGGTGATGTAAGGCTTGGATTCAGCTGCTTGGCCTTGGAAACCCATTCCATGAAGCTCTCTACGCTGTTCTTGAGCTAATCTGACGGCCACATGAAGTTTTGAGGTCTGTAGTGATTGACTCTGCAGAAAGTTGGCGACCTCTGTGCACTCTGCACCTCAGGATCCGCTGACCCTCCTCTGTCATTTAACGTGGCCTACCATTTCATGGCTGAGTTGCTGTCGTTCCTAATTGCTTCCATTTTGTTATAATACCACTGACAGTTGACTGTGGAATATTTAGTAGTGAGGAAATTTCACGACTGGACTTGTTGCACAGGTGGCATCCTATCACGGTACCATGCTGGAATTCACTGAGCTCCTGAGAGCGACCCATTCTTTCACAAGTGTTTGTAGAAGCAGTCTGCAGGCCTAGGTACTTGGTTTTATACACCTGTGGACATGGGCGCGATTGGAACACCTGAATTGGGACACCTGAGGAGTGAGGAAAGCCTTGAGAGACAAGTGCTGAAAGTGAGAGGAAGGGAGTGACAAGAGAAATAAAATGGAACACACACAAATGCAGACATGCAGAGCAGAGATAGGCCATGTCCCTATTTGTTAGCTTTATACACCTGTGGCCATGGAAGTTATTGGAACACCTGAATTCAATGATTTGGATAGGTGAGTGAATACTTTTGGAAATATAGTGTATGAGCTTCCAAGCATTTGCTACCAGATGCTATCTAGATATAATGGTCCCGTTTCTCTATAGATTTTACAGCAAAAAATGTAAATATACATTAATGAACTGTATGTAGAAATACAGTAAAACATGTAATTTCGTAATGGTTCCTGGAAATATATATCTGTAATTCTGCAAGTATCTGTAAATCTGTACGTTTATTCTTATTCAATAGAATGACTCTTGTATTTAAACTTTACAAGTATTACAGTATGTACAGTATTACAGTATAGTATCTTGTTTCCTTGTTGCATTTTAGATGGAAACAAAAGAGTTAAATTCTTGAAACATTATGTGTAAAAGCTTGTAGAGATAGGTGACACAAATGTGTCATTCATGGGAAAAACCAGATTTGCTTTTCCACAAAGCTGTGAAAACATCAGATCTATGTCACAATAAGGCAAAAAAAATAGATGTATACCATTTCAGCCTGGTAATGTGAATTCAGCCTAAAAGTCACGGTACACAAGTTTACACTATGTTTTTTACCCCCCCACCCCGAGCCCACCCCAGTCAGATTTAAACATATAGCATAGTTCTTTTTCACATGGTTACCTGAAGGAGAGGACTCTGTTACCAACACAGACCTAGTTTAATATAAAGCAGTTCTTTCAATATGTGTGATTATGTGCAGTGAGATAATGTGAGAGAGAGGAGTGAGCTGAAAGTGAGAGGAAGGGAGTGACACGAGAAATAAAATGGAACGCACACATGAACACACACGCAGAGCAGTGATGGGTCATGTCCCTATTTGTGAGCTTCCTCTGTGCGTGAGTGTTGAAATAGCAGCAATATTTTTATGATATGCTTTCCTCACATTATTTGTGTGAGTGTGTATATGATGTGAGAGAATGCCTGTGTGAAAAAGTGTGTGTGTGCATGTGTGTTGGTATCTTAATAGCGTTCTCTTCAATTGGTCTGTAATGGCTCTGTTGCCATGGTCACCTCTGATCTACGCGCATGCTCTGAGCCCTAAGCCTTTTGTGTCACCACTGTGGAATAAGCCCTCAGAGGACATCACAATCACATGAACGTACACATGTTGGCTATTTCAACATTGTAGCCATATTTTCCTTATTAAAGCATCACGTAAGGTACATGACGTCAGTGTATAATTCAGTTGTCAGTAGCAACCTATGCTGAATACCTTAATTACTTCACTTAATTAACACACAGCTTTTTCCCTGAGAGATTTCTGTAGCTTTCATGTATCTTATATTGCACATGATTCACAGACCATGTTCATTATGCCACACACACACACACACACACACACACACACACACACACACACACACACACACACACACACACACACACACACAATTTTATTATACAGTGTCAGGATATGAGGGTCATACTGTTGTATTGTATATTGTTGTATATTGGCAGGCATTGTTGCTTTCAAAACCACAAGCAGAATTCAAAATGGTAGCATTACAGTAGAAGGATAAAAACATTTGTAAATTACCATGGAAGTTTATGGAACAAGATTTTGTTTTCTCATTTTAGAAATTATCAGAAGGTATTTCTGTTGTTCTGTTAGTACTTGAATGTAATAACATAGTCCTATATAAGTACTCATCTGTAATAATACAATGTCCTATCTAAATATAATAAAAATGTTCCAAGTCTAAAGCTAACCATAGTCTTAACCTCAGAAACCAGTAGGAATAGTTTTACTTTTTCACCTTCAAACAATGGAACATAAAGTTTTTTGTTTAAGAAAGTCTGATCTGTTTTGTTGGCCCTGCAGTTGTAGATTAGTCTTATTTTTCTGTTTTCTCTACCAAGTCATGATATTTTTGTCCTGAAAATGTACAGAAATAACGTTCACACACACCAGAAATGATGTGACTTACAAGTTTGGCTTCTAGTTATATCAGAAGGTGATTTATTGGATGGCTCCTTCAGGCACATGTAGCCAGGAGGATAGATGGCGTGAGCAAGAGAGAGAGAGAGAGAGAGGAAGACAAAGGCTGGTTATGGTCTGTGTTCCACATAACATACATGTGTTAATGAAATCCATAATTCAACTGCCAAGTATCGTTTACAATAACAATAAAAAAAAGATTCTGTAAATTGGTTTCTCTTTATGTGGGGGTTAGCTAATACAGCCTAGGCAAAGCAGATAATCGCCTGGTTTGACTACAAGCGCTGTGATATATGGTAACCCACATTTAAACAACAGCAGGCATTAGTCTCAGTGATTCCTTGTGTTGCTTGCAGACCGTCTCCGGTGGGCAAGACACCAAGTGTGTAGAATGAATAGAAAAGCCTCACTGTTGGGAAAACATGTAGCCCTGCCTCAAAATTTCAGCTCAGTGTAAAGTAGGAGTGTTTCAATGCACATAATCAGTAGTTTGTCAGTATGGAGGTAAGGAGGCAATGCATGCTGTCAATAAAATACATTTCGAGTTGATGATATAAAAATAAATCTTTTAGATAAATTGGAGCAATTTCAAGTGTTGTATTAAAACTGCTGACCTTATGTTCTAGACAGCTATGTGTTTTCTTCTTTATTATGAGATTTTGCCAAATACACATGTGGAAGCAGTGTTGGTTCATGTTAAGATGTTGCAATTTTAATTAGTTTCTCTTTCAAAAAGATTGCTTTTTTTTGTTATTTATGCTTTATCATGTGCTGTGGTCTTGTTTTGTTAAATGGCAGTACGCCTGTAATGAAAATGTATTGATGCAGTATCTACATTACATATGCTGTCGTAGCCCAAAGTATAAAGCACTCACTTTGGTGTTTCTGTGCCAGGATTTTACATTAAGATTTTAGCTCTCTGTTTCTGTCTCTGTCGTCAGAGGGACCTATTCTAATCCATTGTTGCCTGCAGCAACATCACAAATGTCAGGCTCTGCCAAGGAAATGGAATTTAATAGACGTTGGCACAGAATTTCGTGGTAGTCGTCCAAAACGTAGCCGTTATAATCACACTTGACGTCGCGAGGAGACAAAGTTGGCTTGTGAAGAACATGTGCACCAACTTCGTCTGACACTGCCTGTCATAACATCATCTGTTTGTAAGTTCTTCAGGTAGCAGAGTTTATTCTAAGCTTTAACCCCTACCACCTGCTTTTGGTTGACCCAGTGTTATCCAGTTTACACTTGTCTTCAAAACTTTGGATTAGTTTATCATAATATTATATGTTTTTATTTTAGTCACTTGTAACTTATACAGTGTAGACTGAACTCCTATAAACTGTACAGGTGTTTCAGTTGTTTATAGTACTTGTTGAGAACAAGAATAAGCTATTAAATAATAAAAAATTAATAATTATTTATTTATAGTAATTTATTATCAAGCAACCTTCATTCCAGTTTGAAAACAGAGAAAGCTAAAAGTAACAGTTCCATGCTGGGAGTAGCAAAAAACAAAAAAATCCATCAACATCCACAAAGCATGTACAAAATACTGTCATTGACATACCACTGTTTTGTGTTTCAATAAAGCCTTGTGCAGTGCTTCTTTCTTTCCTCTGTTGCTATGGAATTATTTGCAGATCGCTTGATCTGGACACAATAACAATTAATTAAGACAATTTATTTTTCAACATCAGAAAAGAACAGAAAACATACATGCAACAGAAAAATATGTAGAAGCCTCAGCAACTGAATATAACATAAAGATTTCACTATTCAGTAATTCCATCCTTTGCCTTTTCTAATCTTTCATTCATTTGAGGAGACTTGATTTTAGTTTTTCAAAGAAATCTTCAGGGATATTTTTCCACACCTCTGAAGTTCAGTTGTAGAAGTTTGTTGCATTTTTTGCTTCTTACTATTCAAGGAATCCCAAACGCATTCAGTGACGTTGAGGTCTGGACTCTGGGTGAACAGTCTTTTGTTTTGAGAACACCAACGACTTCTTTCTTTGATTTGCACATTTTCCTCTTTTTGGTCTATTTCCTTTATGCAGTAACAGCTTCTTGACAGCTACTCATCCTTTCGGACTCATAGAGTTGATTGTCTTCTCACAGTGGAAGGATGGACAGAAAGATCTGAAGCAACAGTGGAGCTCGATTTTCTTCTTGTAAAGATCAGTGCTTTATGTACTGTTGATCATATATTGTATATATATGTGGTTGGGATAGTGTAGTGGTTAACACCTCTGCCTTGTAGACTGGGGTTCAATCCCCACCTGGGTAAGCACCTTACACTATACCAATAAGAGTCCTTGGGCAAGACTCCTAACACCACCTTGGCCTACCTATGTAAAATTATCAAATTGTAAGTCGCTCTGGATAAGAGTGTCAGCCAAATGCCATAAATGTAAATATTCACTTATTATTCATGTACTATTTCTCTTTGAGTTTTTCCTTCTTTTTGCAAGTAGATGCACAAAATACATTTATATTAACTTCCATGTAATAATTTTTCCTTCTGCTGTATAGTTACCGTTTTGGAGATACAGGGTTTTGTTCTAACAGTGACGATGTATTTATACACCGTGCTGCAGTACAGTTTTTCCCTGAAGGTCCGTGACTCAATTTTGTAAAAAGTTTGATATTATTTTGTGCCTTCTCTTTCTCTCTCTCTCTCTCTCTCTCTCTCTCTCTCTCCTCTTGTTCTCCCCTGTTGGTCTCTAACTGAATGAAGTTGCTTAGCTCTTATAGCAGCACGCTGCTGTGTGGATTGTGTGTTCCCCTTAGGAGCACACTGTGATATTACACACCATCACCTCGCGTGTGTTCTTACGCTCAGCTATGTGCCATCGTTGCTCAATCTAATGAACAGTTGTCTTTATTGATCTGAACAGCCATGTTCCTCTCCCCACAGTGCACTCAGTGGGGAAACTCTGTTAGGACAGCAGTTGACGGCTGCCTCTGTACTGTACATACATAGGTGTGTGTATATATACAGTGTACTGCTGCTGCTCTTTATTGGACGGAGGTCTGAATGATTGGCATGGGAGTGGAGGTTAAGCCTTAATAACTGAGATTGAAGTGTGCAATGGAGTGTTGGTGATGCGGGGCAGTCGGGATGGTGTTTGAGGTTAAGTGGTGGTCACGTGTAACAGAGGTGACTATGGTGTCACTAGAAGTGGGCCGTGTTATGATACGGTATTGTTATCATGTAAAATTATGCTGCATCACACTTTTCTAATTATATCATGGGTCAGTATTTCTACAACACTGAACACTATAACACTTACAGTCTGTTCTTGTTACACATCAGATTCACTAGAGAGGTTTTAGACATGCAGGTCAGCTGTGTTGTTGGTTTGAATATGACATAAAAGGCTTATAAAACAGTATTACATACCCTACATTAGAGTGCAGTTTTGTGTAACAACCAGTTCAGCAGACTGCTAAGAGGCTAATCAAGTAAATTCAGTTTGGCTTTAAAATTAAAATGTTTACCAAAAGATTTACTCTAAAACTATAACATACAGAGTAAAATCATGCTACCTGAATGTCTCTTAAAGGCTTCAAATGTCTGTGTGTAGACTGGAGCTGTGTAGTGTTAGACTGTCAGTATGATGCTAATTTAACATGAGAAAAGCCGTTAGAGTGCTAGTATAAATTTGCATTATAGTAGCAGCAGATAAACACTACTTATAAAGTATAGACTGCTACATTCAGCACTGTTATATCCTAATTGCATGGCTGAAACACATTTATGATTGTATAATTAAAAGATCAAAAAGTTGGTAAATCTGGTAAATCATGTGCTTTAGTTTATGTTGGGGTGTTTTCACAGCACTCAAAATAGATTTCAGTGCTCTCTAGCAAGGGTTTTCAATTCCAATCCTAAGTGCAAATAGGCCTGTATTATAATTATATAGACAGCATCCATATGAGGGGAGTTTTTTATTGTACGTATTGTATATAATGCACATAACATATATCTATCCAAACAGGACTGCAATTCTATAAAATGACACTGATGAAGAATCTTTTATTTTGCTTTAAACATGCAGGTTTATATAATATTATTATTAATTGAGAAATCTGAAAGTAATCAGATTACTGATATTTACAATTTTTTTAGCTTGTTTTAATGGAACAAAATGCGTTTGTATTACTTTTAACTGCAGAATTTTTCTTGGAGACTGTAAATAAGTGTACCAGATATTCAAAATGTTATGTAGAATAAGTAAAAAGAAAAACCTCAAAGGCAGTCAGTGTGTTAAGGTATTGAGATAATGCTGTTTTGCAAAATGTATATTTCAAAAATTGTAAATATCAGTAATGAGAAACATTACTGATGTGTGGGTACATTATGTTAATGAGAAATGTGGTAAAACATTTGAAAAAAATTAAAATAGAATAATGAACTCCACAAACTTTTGCTGTACCATGTAGAGCTCCAACTGGTCTACTGAAATATATAAGTATTTTAATCTCCATCATGCTGATGACATATATTTGTGGACGTTTTGAGGTGACATGGGGCAACTTTGTTGTAAACCTCGGAGAAAAATACAAATGATCATATGTATTGTGAATTGTCAAGTATTGTAATTTTGTGTTTTCCTTTTTTGCCCACCCTTAGCGGCCCCTCAACTCTAAAAACATTCAGTGAGAGAGAGAGAGAGAGAGAGAGAGAGAGAGAATGCAAATGTAGTCTGGGAGAATGGGAGGACTATGAAGAGGTTGAGGTGCGTGTAGTTGTTAGTGTGCTAAAAAGCATTCATAAATGTGCTAAAGATGATATCACACGCTATGAAATGTAAACCAACCTTGACCTTAAGAGATTTCACAATACCCATTTGGAAAATGTGAAGCAAATTCCATTACCATTTTGGTAAAAGGTATAAAAGAACATTCCAGAAGCTTTGCTGCAAATATTTCTGATATGAGCAGGGTGTCTGTTTTCTCTTATGAAAGAGGATGTTTACAAGGGATCTGACTCCCTGCACTGATTCAGACACTAGTCAAAATCTTTAACCATTCACACACACAGCTCACACACTCCTCTGTGAGTAAGAGAGGAGAGGATAATGGAACAGGCACAAAGTGCGCAAACAGATCCAGCAGGCGTGTTTGTGTCTGTGACATGGACTTATTTTGGCAGGAAACAGCCGTCCGCCCGCATTGTGGGATGTTGCCTGAGGGTGGTTACAGTGGTGCTTTTGCAGCGTCTGCTCTGTGTGTGTTTGTGTGAAGTAGGGGAGGCCAAGCGTTCTGGTGTCCACAACCGATCGATAGCAGGGGAATAGTCTCAGTTTATCACCGGGGTCAGTCTAAACACATACACACAGGCTACATTCAAATTACCACGCTGATGTGGCACAAATCTAACTTTTTGCCTTCATGTGACACCAATCTGATGTTTTCGAGGCTGTGTGGACACACATGTGTGATCTTGGAAGATCAGATCTGAGCCACTTTGGCTACATTCACATTACCAGGCTGAAATAGCACAAATCCAATTTTGTGCACTCATTTGACGTAGATCTGATGTTTTCGAGTTTCCTCACCATTTTCGCCTTTGTCTCGCTCTAATAATAAGCAGCTGAAGGCTTTTTCTGCTGGTCGTTTGCTGTTCATGACGCATGTAATTCATTTGCGTGACAGGTTGTTCCATGACACCAGTTTGTTAACATTAATGACAGATTTGAGTCACTTACATACGTGAATGCGAACCATCATGTTAGAGAAATGACATCTAAGCAGAAATCGGAATTTGAGCAATGAGGCTTGTAATGTGAACATAGCTACATACACGTGCCTGTAAAGAGTAAACAGAAGGAGAGCTTGTGTTGTGCCATGCATCAGAATATGATCATCACTGTAAACACTCATAATCCCCCTGTAGACTTATTATTTTAGCAGGAGCTGCATTTTCAGTCATCATTTTAAATTCAATTAGACATGGTGTGAATATTACTGACCTGGGATCTGGAAATCTGTTCATCATTTAAAACAATAGTACAGATGCCAGACACCCTATATATTTATCAGTAACCAGGGAGCAGTGTGTCTGCAGTGTTTACGTTTAAGATGAACACACACTCCTCAACAGAACACACAGGCTTATCGCTGATAGAAGCCGAGTCACACTGATCGTTAATTTAACCCTTTCAGAAGTATATCAAGGCATGCCCACTTCTGCATATCTTTGTATTCTTCATCATCATGTCATTTTTGACTGTAACATGTATTATGACTATGTCACCAGACTCAGCATAAACCTGACTAATGAAGTGTGGCATGCAAAAATGCTGCTATACTATAATAGGATATATTAGTTTACAAACAAAAAAATTGTGTCTAGAAGTCTCCTGACACACCACCAGCAAAGATGAAGAGTGAAAACTGGTCTACAATAAAATAGAGCGGGCTATGGACCCAGCAGAATGTTTTGTTCTGTTGTTTTCTTTGTTTTTTTTTTAAACAAATTATACATAAGAGGGAGTTAAATGTGTGTTTTTTATTTGTTTTCTTGCTTTTTTAGTCTTTTTTCTCAGTCATCTCTCCAGTGGAGAAAATTAGTCATGACAAATTTCCACCAGCTAGCTAGGTCTCCCACCATCACGCGATGCTGGGAGGGTGAGGGCTTGCACCTGCTTCCTGTGACACCTGCAGCCAGCCACTGTGTCTTTTTCAACTAACTCATCATTGAACAGCTTAATACACTTAAGACAAGACAACTAACTGCCAATTCTGTTACGTCAGCTAATGAACACCTGTGTTAGCTAGCATGTTGCTGACTGATGGGAAGTGGGAGGGAAATTGAATCCACCCAGAGGCCACTCATTCTCTCTTTGCTTTGACATTACTGGAGATTGGGATTTGCTGTCTCGCCATGACAGGGCCAATGCTTAGACGGTTGCAAGTTTAGTTATTTTTAATCTCACATAGACTTCTAACTAAGCCAAGATCAGGTCTGCATTGTAATAAATTGATCTGAATGAGGTGGTATAACTGTATTGATTCTGAAGCGTTATAATGGATTGTAATATTATTAAAAGATTATAATCAACCATAGCTGTGCAGTTCAGGAATATCTTTAATATAATATATTAAAGAATGCACTTATTTTTTGGACAATATAGTTTCAGGCCAGTTCTCCCCAAATTATGTTGTTATAACATTCACTTTTAGTTCCTTATATGGCCCAGGTCCAAAGTTTTTTCATACACTCCTATGGCCTAAGAATACCTCAGCCAGTTTACATTGAAGTCCCTTTTGAAGCCTTAGTATGGAATAAACCTGGGGTTTTACTGGGTAAAATCTTGACACAAAACCTACCTTCTTTCTGTATTTGTATATTGTTTTTCTTTTTGGTCCTTGGGCCACAGGTCAAAATGCTTGGGCACTCTTGTCCTATAATTTACAGTAGCATCACTAGGGGGCAGTTGTGGGCTGGAGGTTAGGGAACCAGCCTCGTGACCGGAAGGTTGCCAGTTTGATCCCCAGAGCTGACAGCACATGACTGAGGTGTCCTTGAGCAAGACAGCTAACCCCCAATTGCTCCACGGGCGCTGTGTATTGGGCTGCCCACCACTCCGGGCAAGTGTGCTTACTGCCCCTAGTGTGTGTGCTCACTAGAGTGTATGTGGTGTTTCACTTCACGGATGGGTTAAATGCGGAAAAGGTGGAATTTCCCCATAGTGGGACTAATAAAGGTCACTTAATCTGTATATTTATCCTCAATGATGATAATTCCCTGTGTATGTGTTTACCTGCTCTAGAACAGACACACATTCTCACACACATAAAGGCTGAACATCTCAGGGATAATTAGACTCTGCCCTTGTTGGTGAAACAGGTGATAGGCATGCCATGCATACACTTGCATGCAGCTGCTAGATGTTTATTTTTGTTTATTTTAATATCCAGTAGCACGTCAGTGGCCATTATGGAGTGCAGTGTGGCGTGACGGCTTTTTGATCCACAGGAAAATAGGAAATAAAGGAAAAAGGGAGGAGAAAATTATGCCAGTGTGATGGTTATTTGCAAACAGATGCTATGGCACTGTACATCAGCATGCTTTTGTTGCATGTGTGTATGCCTGCATCAGTTGTATCTGTGTGTGCATACACAGGTATTAGAAGTGTTCCGATTATGATTCTGTAGGAATGATTCAGTGCATCATGAATATCACCCTGATGTGATTAGATTTAATTATTTTGTTTTAATTCAGAATTTTTTAAACCTCCGAATATTGTAGTGATGGGGATCTTAGCATTCCTTGCGGTTTTCTTCATTTTTATTGCAAGTAATGTGTGTTCATGGTGTGATTGATAAACAGAACTACACTGTGTAGTTGCAAAGGGCCCTTAGACAGTTGTAGGTGCCCATTAGGGCACTTATGAGCTGTACATGTGAATTAGAGGGGTATTTGGCATTTTGTAGTATAGTATCAGTATTGTAACTCAACAGTATTGTAACTCAACACAACATTAAAATGACTGTAAAAGGGTTGCAACTGTATACTCGTGATATCACAGTACAAAACTATGGCCATGTTCATTAGGCCATACATTTTGCTTGAGACTACAGAATTGTGAATCTACAATTGTCAAATTAAATTGTGGGGTGATTATATTGTTATGCTGCTAGTAGTTTTACACTGTTTTGACAATGTAGTTGAATACAGACAATATAAACAGTATACCTTGACCCCAAAAAGCAGTTTTGAATTTGAAAATGGCTTGAGTTTTATTTTGGGCAGAACATAGTGTACATTATTCTGCTTAATTCTAAATTAATTCTAATAATATAATTCATTATAAATGATTATTGTGTTACAAAGTGAGTGCAGATAAACTTTAATGCATGATGAATTTTATGCTGCTAATAGACACCTCATTATAACAGTGTCAACATAGGAGATTTGCACTGTGTGTGTGTGTGTGGGTGTGTGTGTGTGTGTGTCTAGGTGAGTGTTCCACCTGTGGTGTTACTTGTGCTGTGTGTTGTTATCGCTTTGTGTCTTGCTCTCACAGAGCTTGTTAAGTGTGATGCTCCATCTCTACACGCACACACACATGCACACACACACACACACGGCCAACCTTCCAGTCGTATAAAGGAGTCAATTTGTCAACAGTGCCAAGTCCCTGCCATTCTGGGGTGTGCGTGTATGTGTGTGTGTGTGTGTGTGTGTGTGTGTGTGTGTGTGGAAAGTCTGTTTACATGTTGCTTATGAACACACACTTCTTGGCTCACAGTTGGCAAGATGACACTGGAATGCCTCTCTCTGCATATATTTCCATAATCAAAGAAAATTTGGTTTAATATACTGGGCCTTATGTTAATTTGGATTTAGTTTGCTGTGTGTGTGTGTGTGTGTGTGTGTGGGTGTGTGTGTGGTGTCTCTGTCAGAGGAGCTTAGGTAGGTGTATGTGTGAGTGTACTGTGCATCATGCTGTCTTTGTGTCGAGGGGTTGTAAAGGTCAATGTGTGTGTGTGTGTGTGTGTGTGTGTGTGTATATGTGTGTGTGTGTGTATACCTGTGGTGTGGTGTTTTATAGCCCATTTACTGAGCGTTTCACATCACAGTGGAGAGAGGAGGATCACTGCAGAGTCTGGATGACTGCAGTTAATTATCGGACGCATTCACACAGCGACACACACATTCGTTCCCTCTTTCTCACTCCATCTTTGTCAGACGCACACACACACAAACACACACACACACTACACTCCCCACCACGTACCCTGTAAGATCCTATATCAAAAAGCAGCAAGGTGTTCATATCCAGCAGGAACCTAAAGGAGTATTTGGGTGTTTTCCAGTAGCCCAGTCTTGATAAACCACATCTGTAGCATACACTCAATGAACACGGACCAGGGATGTCCTGATCTGATCAAAAGGATTAGGATCAGAGCCAATCCAGGCATATTGTATTGGCTCAAACCTGGTTATTTCTGATTAAGTATGGGTCAGAATCATTGGATATTCAAATAGTCATGAAAGTGTAAAAAATCAATCTGATCTGAAAATTAGCTTCTCTCAAATGTTTTATGCTCACACATTGAAGGACCATGAGGTGTCTGAGCTTGTTGAGCTTGCATCTGATGTTTTGGTCAGAGTGTCTTATCTGTTTACTTCACTAAAGTGAGGCCAGACAGCCTACTGCAGCCAGCTAAAGGAGGAAAAGCCCCACATAGTCTCTGGGACCAGGTATCATTGCTATACAACATAGGAAGCACAGCAGAAAAACATTGATAAACAAGACACTTAAATAAATTTTACATTTTGTTTATGTACATTTAATGGAATAAAATTTTCAATAGCAATTTGTATGTTTATTGTTTGATATCAGGCAACTAACTCTTTACAAACTCACTGTTTTAAGCTAAAAATATGGTGTGAAATGCTGTGTGACCAGGCTAGTGATGGGACTAAAAAAAGATGCTTGGCATTTGTCTGTTAATCCCTCAACAAGCCAAGTTTTATTACAAATCTGGAACACTTCTTATTAATGTCGTTCTCTGTATGCATTTCCAGCCACATCATGTGTGATCTAGGTCTGCACAGCAATGGTTTTGTGCAATTTGTGTAATGCCTATAATTTCAGCTTTTTTATTTCTTTCGTTTTGCGTTTGACTTTTACAGTTTTTTAACAATGTCTGAGCTAGCCATTTTCATCTGAACACCAAACGTGAGCTAGCAGGTATTACACTTTGAGTCTACTTTCTGTCACTTGCTGCAAGGGGTATGCCACCAGAGGCATGTACAAAAAACAGTCCTGCCATGTTTTCAACTCACAGCCAGTTAAAACAAAGCTATCCTGGAAATGTCCTGCTTTACTGTCCATGCTTTGTGCTTTTGGTTTTAAACTGGTGGTAGCAGAACTTTACGTTTAAAACGGAAAGAAAGAAGCAGCTACTGCTCAAGCAATGAAATGATATGGTATTCACAGTCCTGTTAAAACTAAAAAATGAAGTGGTTTCACTGCATAATATTAAAGTAAGTGGAAGCCATATCATCAGGAAGGTGAATCAAATTTGATCATAAGCCATTATCACACACACTATAAAATGGTCATTAGATGAAAGAGGTAGGACGGAAAAAAAAAAAGAAAGCCAAACTGTTAAGTGGGTTTGAACCAAGTACAGGGAAAATCCACAGTCCCACATTATGGACTTAAAAAAGTAGTAATTGTATTATTTCTCTATCATACATATTCAAAATGATGTGGCTCTGTAGTATATGACAATACAAGTATGAGATTGATATGGGTCAGTACTCAACAATAAGGTACTGAGACTGGATCAGGGAGCCAAAACAATGGATTGTTATATCTTTGAAGTGCACAGTAATGTAGATGTGTTTACCTGTACTAAGGAAAGAACAACACATTTATTCAGTTAAAACAGATTTGTAATAAAAGCTACTGGACAGCTGCTGCAGCCAAATTGCTAAGTGGGTTTTGATTGAACAGGTACAGGGACAATATTGTCTACAGTTGTTTACTATATTCTACAGTTGCACCAGATGGAGATTAGGCTAAAAAACACTGAAATATTTCTTTAAACTCTTTAAACAGATTTCAGTGTACATCAAAGAAATCAAAGTTAATAGACCGTATTTTTGCCCTCTGATGAGGATGGACCATGTCCGCACCAGCCCTTTTTCCAAAATATTTCTTTAAAACAGCTGTGGCTAGCGTTAACCAAGGATGACAGTAGTTAATGAGAGAACTAATATACTCCCCAAATCAAGTAATTAAACTCTTGTCTAACATTAATTATCATGTAACTATATGTAGTTATGATTATTAAGCTGAGATTCCATTTAATCTATTATGAGATACAGAAAGGTGACCCCTATTAAAAGCTATTATGGAGCTAATATGGTGGACCTTAGCGTAGATTTGGTGTGTGTGTGTGTGTGTGTGTGTGTGTGTGTGTGTGTGTGTGTGTGTGTGTCGTAGAGGGGCTGCACGGATTCTCAGTTTTTGCCAGCGTTAGTCAATACTACAAAGCGAGACTTGGCAAAGCTGGATGGCTGGCTAAATATTTACAAACTTGTCAAATGCAGAAGTGACACAGCTCTGCCAAGAATTTGCCATCTTCTCTATCTCTCTCTCTCTGCCTCTTCTTTCTTCTTTTCCTTTCCTCTGTGTCCCATCTCTCTCCCTCCCTCTTTTCCTCTCTCTTTTCTATGCTTTTTTCTCTTCTCTGTCTCTCTTCTTTCCCCCATCTGGTCCTTCTCTCTCTCTCTCTCTCTCTGTCTGTCTCTCTCTCTCTCTGTCTGTCTCTCTCTCTCTCTCTCTGTCTGTCTCTCTCTCTCTCTCTCTCTCTCTCTCTCTGTCTCTCTCTCTCTCTCCGATGCTGTTGTGGATATTGTAATATTGAGATAAAGAATGGGTTTTGGCCTGAATCTGCAGTGTGGCTGTATCTAAAGCCTTGCTGTTTTTTTTTTTTTTTTATTTAACAGAGAACAGCACAAATACGCTCACAAATATGATTTCCACTCATCGGATTGTTTGTTTACCTTCAGGCTCCTGGCAGGCAGACAGGATCAGGGCAAAGGCCGATACTGTGTGGACGGTTGCCATGGCGAGTAGGAGTGGTTGCTGCGGCGCTGAGACAGTTTCTCTCAGCCTTTAGCCTGGCTTAATTACTAATGGCTGGACTCGGCCTGCTGGGCTGCCCCTACCCAAGTGTGCCTGGACCAGGGATGCCCACAAGGCTCTCTCTCTCTCTCTCTCTCTCTCTCTCTCTTTCTGTCTCTCTGTCTTTCTTCATTGCCCTGGTTTTAGCATTCAAAGAATGCATTTTCTATACTGCGAGCAGCGCAACAGGATTCAAAGCAAAAACTCTTGCCTGCCGTGCAGTCAATGAAAGGAGGGAGAGAGACAGAGAGAGAGAGATGTGGATAAATGTCCCATCTCCCCGTAAACATACAGCATGTGGGGATCTGTATGTAAAAAAGCTTGGTGCTGGCAGGGTGGATGGTGGAAGAGAAGCTATGATGGAGTGATAGAAGTCTGATGATAGAGAGAAAGAGAGAAAGATGGAGTGATTGAAAGTAGGCTTTTTCTTGTATTCTGTTGCTTGAAGCATTGTCATACAAATACATTATACATTCTCCTGCAAGGCCAGAGGCAATCTTTTTGTGTGTTTCTATCTACTAATGATGTGTGTGTGTTGAAGGACATTGTGTGGTTAATAATGTCCGTGTGTTTGTCTATAGATGAGCATGTGCATTCAGATGTGAGAGCATGGAAGATTTCGTGATTTTTTCTGTATGGAGCCAGATGATTATGGCTCCATTAAAAAAAAGTGTTTTTATTTCCATATGTCCCTGAGTGCGTGTATGGGTGTTTGTGTGTATGTGTGTGTATGTATGAGTAAGTGCGCATGTATTTAAAAGACAGCATCACATGCAAAGTACAGTTTTATAAGTGTGGGCTTATTTTAATATGTTGCATATCAGAATGTACATTGCACATTACAAATGAATTGTTTGGTATATTTATATTATCTATTAATTAAGACATTAGTGTGAGTGTGTCTGTATGCGTGTGATAAAGAGAGAGAATATACATGAATAATAATCTGCCAGCTTGTACTGTTTGTAGATTTAGTATATATGCATGATTTAATTAAATAACCTGACAACCATCATTTTGTCACCCTTTCTAGTGACTAGTCTTGCCCTTAAAGTAATAAATTGATAAAAAAAATCTTATTTTGTTCTAACTGCAATGCCTAAATAACCTCAAACAGTGTAGCATTGTTAAGTAATCTCAGACAGACTTGTTTATGTTTCTTACAAAGTGCCTGGTGTCTTTCAGAATATTTCAATACCAATATCAGTACATGTCTCTAAATAATACTGCTTTTAATGCCATCTATAAAATTACAAACCTGATATAGGAGTAGCTTAAACCAGAAATGACTGTGAGGTGCTGGGAGTGGGTGTATTTCCTGACAGCAGTGGATTAAAGACTGATCAAGAAATGCTGATAATAATAACTTTCACACAAATTATGGTTTAGACAGCCAATCAGCAGTCCATTGACTGTAGTATGACTAGGACCAGCAGGCCTAGTCCCACCCACTTTCATCATTGGGCAACTCACTGTTAGTAAATAAACTTAAACACAAATGAAAATGGACTTGTTATATACATACTTGTATACATTAACAGGGCTTGTTTACGGCATGTAAGTAGCAGAGCACATCATATAACATTAGATTAAAGCAGTAAGTAGAAACAGTTATTCAACCCTGAACATGGTAGTCATGAAGCAGCTCATTAACACGGAATGCGTAACTGCATGAAATCATCAGCATATTAAAGTCAGCCGTTACAGCTTTTGTGTGCAAAACAAGAGATATGGGTTTTCTCTGTTATGAGCTCCAGGTTTTATGAGCAAGTGTCTCCTACTTCAGCGTATGAATGATGGTTAGCAAACACCTCAGTTATAATGTATATTTAAATTTTTATTGCCTATATCTCCTCACCAGTGGGAGTGAAATTAAAGGTTCGGCTCTCCCATGGATTTGTTGTGCCCATCCGAATTGGCAGTCTTGGTACTGCTCTAGAACAGTGTGGATTTTGGAACAAGCACACTGAGGAAAATGACTGCTTAGATATTACAATTTGGTGTTGAATAGCAGAATTTTTTGATGCTTGGTGATATCTGGTCAGTACCATTAAAGTATTAAAATTTTTGATACCCAGCCATGTTTCAGACACTTTATCACATATTGGTACCTTAACAATAGATCTTGCTTAGCTAAAACAGCAGTAGAAGCCTAAATTCTGTCTGTGCTTTTACAGGGAGTATAAACTGTTGGGATGTGCCAGTTTTATTCTGTATTCAGTGCTTTTGTGAATGGTAGGAAGTAAAGTCTGTGTGTGGGTGCACTTGTCGACATCTGTGCCTTACAGACGAAGCCCAGGGCAGTGTGTGATGATCATGGGATTTGTCTGTGGGGATTGGGACCTGTAGGAAGGCACAGGCTTTGTGAAGTTGTAAACACTTCTCCATGCACATTGTCACTTGTTTCATTTCTTCTAGCCGCCATACATAATCCTTTTTGTTTAGCAAGATTTACTTTTCTAAACGAGTGTTTCAATCACCAGCTAGAATAGCCAGCTCAGTCTGCCCGCTGCAGGCCATGTCAGCTCCAATTGGAGTACTATACAGTGTCAAAGAAGATGTTGCGAGAAGTTCATTTGTCTGTTACCTGAAGCTGAGTGATATGTCTGGAGATGCAGTAGGGTTAGGATGGTACAATAATGTCCCATCATCATGCCACTGACCAGAATTATCACAGCCTTCGGTATTATCACACTATTGTTAAAATTTGTTTGGGAGTCTCTAGGCACCTCATAATTTTGGTGCCTAGAGCTATGACTCAATAAATGTATTTTCCATTTTCTTTTATTTACATGCATTTGCCTCAGCATAACTGATTAAAATGCACCTGTTCATGTTAATGTAATTTGATGTATAAAGATAAGAAAATACTTGCAATCAGTTAATATAATAACAATTAGTTCAAAGAATTGCGATTGGGCGATTATGTTACAGCATTATGTCCTAGCTAGGATGGCCTTGAAGGTTACTGACAGGCATAGTGTGATAGTGGTGCTACTGTCTCAGCCACACACACACACACACACACACACACACACACACACACACACACATACACTCACACACACACACACACACACACACACACACACACACACACACACACACACACACACACACACACACTCTCTCTCTCTCTCTCTCTCTCTCTCTCTCTCTCTCTCTCTCTCTCCCTTACATACTTTCATCCTGGGCTCCAGTCCTGTCCTCTAATCACTGCTGACTGAAGTGATTAGTGTGTAGTGGCCATTATGCTGTAGGAGGTGTATATGTGTGTTGAGAGGGGGTTTAGTACAACAGAACTGGACGGATGAAGTGGAAAGGAACAGGAAGAGAATGAGTGCCAGTGCAGGTTTATAGAAGAATGGAAATGACTGGTCAGATCCTGTGGGAATGGACAGAGAAAGGGCAGTTTTAGCACTGGCCTTGATTTGTGATTCTTTCGAGAATGGCCTGCACTCAGTGGAGCATTAAAGTGGCTACAGCCCGTCTTGTTAGCCGGAGATAGAGAGAGGTTGTCTCAGATTCAAGGCTGTCATTCCATTTTAATGAGTCATATACACAACTACACACGTGCAGTGCTGTCATTGCAGCGTTGGCCACAGTCAGCTGCACTGCACTTCCCTCCAGAGAGACTGCAGCAGACCTACTGATGCCTAATGGTGCAAAACCATATGGAGTGCATCCATTTGGAAATGGTCATTCTGTTGCATCTATTTTGAAATGTTTGAACTGATTATAAGCCATTATAATATCAAATCAGCTATGCACTCGTTTAATGAGACAATTTTTTGTTAGTTTTTTTGTAATATGGCAGTTCTTAAAAATGTGCTGAGAACACAAATCTTGGTATTGTGATTTTATTATTTCCAGTCACATTTGTGTATTTGGTAAATGGTTTGGGGATGTACCAATACAGCTCTCCAGATACTGATTCCAATATGCGAATTCAGATTTGAATCCACTACCAGAGTTCTGTTAGGGCATATGTGTTTTAGAGTAGCACAGCAAAATCTCAGATACGATGTTGTTGTATTCGGAGCATTCTGACTAGTCTCACTATTTTAGCAAAAATCATTATCAGTGCAAAGAATTGCACATGTGCAAGTGCATTAATATTGATATTTGCACAGAATATTTCAATTTTAATGTAATATATTTTTTACATTTTATTTCATTCAGAATTTGTAATAGGGATACCACCATTACATTTTAGTGGTGTGCTTTTTTCTGTGTTATTGCTCTGGAATGTTATAATAACAATTTAAAGTTTATAATGACAATTATTAAGAAGCAGAATTGGATGTGTACTGGTGTGTCTCAAACTTATCTTTGGGGTAGGAGTAACATATTAAAATAAAGAACCCCTGTACCGTCACCTGCAGATGAAACATGTTAGGAGTCTTGCTCAAGGACTTACTAGTCTAGCATTCTAGAAAGTTGTTTTATTTGCAGCAGTCAGTATTTAAGGAATACACTAGACTACTGTGGAGTTTCTGCTGTAAATTTACATCAGTTATTTACAGTAAAGTTGAACTTTGTTGGTATGTTATTTGTTTATTCATGTGAATTAATCGACTTGATTGTAGCCTGTAAGTGCGAAGAGCTGCAAAGATAAAATGTTTGGCAACATTCTGACAAATTGATTAGTGTTCACCAAGAGCTAAATTACCTGCAGGGAAAGTGTGTGACGCTTTGTTTAAGCCTGCCCATAATTCTGAACTACAGTAAGTAATAAGCAATATCTAGTGGTATAATAATGAATATGTAGATTATAGTTTATCAATGATTTTACTATTGTTAACATTATCAATAATGCTGAATAATTGTTTCAGCCCTACTTTACAGTTAGTATTTTTGAAAATACTTAATGCTTAACTGGCCAAATTATCATAACTAAATCAAATCTGAATTTATGATTTATTGAATAATTAACTGTAAGTTTAATAAGTTTATAAGTTTATAAATAACTATAAGCTTCTTAAAGAATCTGATTCGAACTGAATCATTCTAATCACATCCCTGTAGTTGCCTCTGTGGAGCTCATGATGGCTGGAACCAAGAGTCCTCTGGGGCATCCAGAGTGTACACGCACATACACACAGAGGCTGTGAGTGGGGGAGGATATGCTTGCTGTGCTGTACTGTACATCTCTTTGATTCCATTCCCAGGGAAGAGTGAGAAAAAGAGATGAAGGGATTGAGAAAGCAAGAGTGAGCGGAGAGGAAATCTCCCTGCTCTCCTGCCGTTACTGGCTGCAGGCGTGGCCTTCTGCGTCAGCTAAACGCCTGCTTAGCATGAGCCTGCTCCGTTTGATCCTGGGGAACACCGTAGCAGGCCTGTGCACCCACATTGACTGTGCAGCAATCCATGGGCTTTGGTGATTCCACTACATTAGCAGAGTCCTATTCATTTGTTAAATAGCAAAGAGACAGAGAGAGAGAGAGAGAGAGAGAGTGTGAGAGAGAGAGAGAGAGAGAGAGAGAGAGAGAGAGAGAGAGAGAGAGAGAGAGAGAGAATGACCACCTATTTCATGACCAAACTGTTATTGTTTAAAACCAAGCCCCTTCTGACCAATCATAAGGTACCATCCATCCATCCATTTTCTAAGCCACTTCTCCGTCAGGGTCGCGGGGGGGATCAATCATAAGGTACCTTTTGTGGAAAATATATCAAGTCTTTGAATGTAGGTGCTGATAGGACAGTGTGGACTGGGGATAAGGCAGTACCTCAAAAAGGCATGGTAGAAACTTTTCTGGTGCCACATGTACATAAGAAGACCTGGACCAGGAATAAAAAAATGCCTAAATATTGCAAAAATGAGGTGGAAAGTTTTGTAATAAAGAAGAAATGCGAAAAAAGATGGAAACAGATTTCTTGAATAAATGATGAGTGGGGACAGAAATTCCACTTCATCTGATGATAACAAACATAGCTCCAGGTAAAAAACGTCAGCTGTGTCTCAAACTGCGTACCCTGTACTAAATTTCTCAAATTAGTGCTCCACCAGTATTATTATTTTGCACATACTATTTAGCACAGTTGCATGCAGATTGAGACACAACCATCAGTGCTACATCTGGATGACGTTAGCAGGGGTCTACAAAGAGCCAATAAAGATTTGAATACCTGCATGCAAGGTGAATGAAGTGTGTGATGATATCTTCAAGAGTTTATGCATAAGATTAGTTTTTGGAAAGACTGATTTTCCACATTTTCTTACATCAACATTTTGGAAATTTGCTTTGAAATTTGTAAAACATTTGAATGAAAATGCTGTGAGAGACAGAAGGAAAAAGAGAGTGCAACAGTGTAGGGCCTAGAGGCAAAATGTTAACATGCTAAGAGAGAATGCTGAAGCTCACACACACACACACACACACACACACACACACACACACACACATACACACACAAACACACACACACATACACACACACACACACACACACACAGAAATGATTTATCTTGTGACCTTATCATAGAGATGTGTCTGAAATTCTCCTTGAGGAGCTGAAATTTTAGATGAGTTATGTATGACTCAGCTCAGCTCTTCTATTTCTCATATACCCTCCATGCCTTTCTCCATCTCTCCTCTGAGTTTGTGGAAAGTAAAGCTAAAGTACTTGATTGTTGCTTTTCTGAGAGTCTGAATGTGATGCAGTTGGTTAGTCATGCTTTTGGCAGCTTAACATGCCTGTACAGAAAGAGAAACTGACGTTACACTTCAGAAAAAATTATGTAGTGTACTAACATCTCAAATTAAACTGACCTGTGCAGACATTTATTTAAATATTTCATGGAGGACGAGCTGTTATCATTACCAATCGTGACGGATATCATGACCAAATGTAAAAATAACACTTTGATACATGTTTACATTCAACTTTAAATCATACTTAACACCTTCAGGCTTCATTAGGATTTACACTCAGAAATGTCGAGTGCCTTTCTCACTCTTTTCATTTTGACTTTAGCATCTCTATACTTTCTCTTCTCTTTTCTCCTCCTCTCCTCTCCATCTATCCTTTTTTCATTTCTCTCCTCTCCTATTTTCTCCTCTCTTCTCATTCCTCCCCACTCGTCTTCTTTCCTCTTTCTCCTTCTCTCCTCTCATTTCATCTCATCTCTTCTCTTCTTCTCTCATTTCTGTCTCCTGCAACTGCCTCCCTGTTTAGTGTGTGGTGAGAGGGGCAGTGACTCTTGTGGTTCTGTGGTCAGCAGATGTGTTGAATATGCATGGCTCTGCACCCCGCCTGCTGTTGAATATTAAATGGAGCGAGAGGCAGACACAGTGACAGCTCTGCTGGTGCCTCTGCTGCTTACACTGGAGGAGTGACAGAACGGAAAAGACGCAAATGTTATTGAATTTAAACAGGACTGTGACATGCTCCCTCTCTCTCCTGCTTTCTTTCTGCTCACACACAATTATATTAATGAAGCACTAGTGTTATGTATGGCTGCACAATGTGTTGCTTGTTAGTCAACAGAAAGCAACAATAACATAAAAGCTATGATTCTTCTGCGTTATTGGAAATTGAAAATACATAGGCAACACTTGAAATATTGCTTTTATGCAACTGATCTGTAAAATGAAGAAAAAAGTAAAGCATTGTATCATTGCGCTTTAAAATCGACAGTTCCTTCCATTAAAAACTAATAGCCTTTTCCATTACAGACAGAGGTATAGAACCGTTGCAATATCAAGGTCAGCTCAGATTTTTTTGGAGCTAGCTAGATTAACTTTAATATTGATTTGTTCCAGCCAGTCTGTAAAGTATTCCATAGCCTACAAAGCCTTTAATTGCCTGCTAAATTGTATTCTGTTCATTTCTTTCTAACTCCAGTTTGTTTAGTTGTTCTGCTGTCACAGCTGCCAACTGAAAAGCTTGTTTATGGACAGGTTCAGCAGGTTCAGAATTTATTGTAGGCCCACTGTCATACTATTCTTCAGAATCTGATCAGGCTGCAGATCAAATATTATCTTACAGAAGTTGGCTAATGTATCTATTTTGTGTTATTTTATGTCATCGCTGTCCAAAAACAAAAATCATTATTATCCATTTTCATTTGTTTACATCATTTGAACATCATGTGAAAATTTCATGATGGACGTTTTTGGCTTCTCCTGTTAATATTTTGGAGATGAGTGGGTTTTTTTTTTTGCTGTTTTTGTTTTTTTGTTTTTTTTTTGGACAGAGATGATGCCAGCTTTACTTAGCAACTGTTGTATAAATTGCTGAAATTTCTACAATATGCAAATGAGCAGTCTAATCATTTACAGTGGTTTTACTGCATGCTGTCCTGACTAGTTACAGTTGTATATTTACACATTTATCAGATGCTCTTACACAGAGTGACTTTTAATCATCAACAAAAATTAAAGGTGAAAGTTACCTTATGAATCTTACTCAAGTAGTCTTATTGGTATTGCTGGTGTACTTGCCCAGGTGCCCTCCCACCTATGTAGAGGGCAGTGGTGGTCCCCACCAACCACATCCTGTCTTGACCATGTCTGATTTGTTATTTTTGATTGACATTATTGGTTGACCAGTGTGTTTGAATGTATTAGAAGATTTGTTGCAATTGCAATATATGGTAATTTAACACTACACAACTAGATTGTTCAGTGATAGCACCATATCACACATATACGCATACATATACAAACACACACACTGCAGACAGTGAGTGAGTGCAGAGGTCAATGTGCTGTGTAATTAGTCCTATGCTCTGTGGAGCTGGTGTGACCCTGAATGGTAGAAGAGACGTCTGGTCACATTAAAGCGCTGTAAATATTTACTTTTAAACTCCTCTGGTCTTATTGTTCCTAATTTTGTGGTCCAGTAGTCTGTGACCTCTTCTCCCCCCTAGTGTGTGTGTGTATGTGTGTGTGTGTGTGTGTGTGTGTGTGTGTGTGTGTATGTCTGCGTGTGCATGTACTGAGCTCTTTTTAGGATCCATATTTTCTGGTCTCTCTCATTGGCTGTGTCCTTCCCCATTCTGTTGTCTCTCTCTCTCTCTCTCTCTCTCTCGCTCTCTCTCTCTCTCTGTTATTGTTGCATACTGGCAGGCTAGGCTGTATTCACTATTCAGTATTCAGTGTTCTCATTAGCTGGCTGTGTTGAATGCTGAAGTGTTTGGAAAGTGTTTGTTGAGGGTTTTAGGGAATAGACCATGAAACAGGTTTCGGTCCCAAAGCCCTAAGCTTCTTCTGTCTATCCACCGTCAGTACACCTGAGCAACTCATCATTCTTTAACTTCCACTTCTCTCTCTCTCTCTCTCTCTCTCTCTCTCTCTGTCTCCTTCTCTCTATCTCTTTCTCTCTGTCTCCTTCTCTTTCTCTCTCTCTCTCTCTCTCTCTCTCTCTCTCTCCTCCCCTCTCTCTGTGTCTCTCTTTGTTTGTGTGGTTGAAATGAGCAGTACTGGGATTGGCTATCAGTCTCCCACAGTGATGATTCTGCAGACATGCGGTCCGACGAGGAGAGCACTCAAGATACGAGTTTGTCAACAATAATGTCTCTTTCTTTTTTTGTTTTCCCCATAGTGACCGCTGTCTCTCTATCCATCCCTCTCGTACATTGCTCTCGACACAGTGGGGCCCTGATGGATCCTTGTCCTAATCTAACAGGAGAGAGAGAGAGAGAGAGAGAGAGAGAGAGAGAGAGAGAGAGAGAGAAAGTCATTAGGAAAGACAGGGAAAGAATGAGTGAGAGAGACAGATGGGAGAGGAGAAAAAGAGAGCAAGGCAATGAGTGAAAGAAGAAAGCTTAGAGAGAAAGAGAGACAGAGAGATAAAGAGGCAGAGAGAGAAACAGTGAGAGAGAGTAAAAGCGAGAGAGACAAAGAAAAAGAGAGAGAGAGAACATAGGGGTGAGACAAAGAGATAATAATAGTAAGAGAATGAGTTCTTTCTCTTATAGAGAGATAGAGAGAAAATTTGTGAGAATGGGAGAGAGGAAGACGAGTGAAATAAAGACTTAGAGAGCAGTAGAGACAACAGTAGAGAGAGACAACTGAAAGAAAGGGACAACAGAGAACAAGATAATGAGACAGAGAAGGTGGGAGAGTGAGAATGTGTGTGTGTGAGAGAGAGAGAGAGAGGGACAGACAGATAGAGAGAGAGAGAGATGTGAATGTAGTTTGACCTGCCCGTCAGTGGTCTTGCTATCAGTGAGCTGTCTGGCTGCTTTTTCACACACACACACACACACACACACACACACACACACACACACACACAAACACACAGACTTCTGTCATCTCCCAAGGTGCCAAGGCTCCACACCAAGAGGTTGAGCTCAGGCCCGGAGTCTTACACACACACGTCGTGGTCCACCTGCCCGCACACACACACTCTTGCAGTTATCTGCTGTCCTGATCGTGACGACGGCCTGGTGCCAGCTCTCCAATTCACACTCCCCACAGAGAACAAAGCAGCATGTCTCTGTGTGAATGTGTGTGTGTGTGTGTGTGTGTGTGTGTGTGTGTGTGTGTGTGTGTGTGTGTGTGTGTGTGTGTGTGTAAATTTATGGACACTATTGCTTTCTCTCTGTATTTATTTCAGCCATTCATCATCCTCCGCTGCCACCTCGCTACGCAGCACGGCCACAACAGCCCAATTAGGCCTTGTAACGATGCCAATTAAGCAATTAAGACACAAATAACCTGAGTGTCCTGCGGCAGCGCCAGCCCTGCCAACCACGTGCCCACTCAGTGCCGCTCCCGGCTGCCCAGAGGGCACAGGCGTCAGCTGCTTTGAGACCAGTCCAGTAGTGTGATTAACAACTGTGTCACACTGCTTTCGGATCAGAAAGGAGGCAAATTCGTTAGACCAATGCAAACCTTTTGTAAGCAAGGCCACTAATTATATTAATATATGTGTTACATATATTATATTATATATATGTTACCCCCTTTTCACATTGTTCTTCAATGGTCAGGACACCAACAGGACCACTACAGAGCAGGTATTATTTGGGTGGTTGACCATTCTTAGCACTGCAGTGTGGCATGTCTGTGTGCATTGCACTGGTATGAGTGGATCAGACCCAGCAGTGCTACTAGTGTTAAAAAAAAAATCACTGTCCACTCTATTAGACACTCCTTGTTGGTGCATCTTGTGGATGTCAAGTCTCTTGTTGCACAACACACACTAACACGCCACAACATTGTCAGTGTCACTGCTTTGCTGAGAATGATCCACCACCCAAATAAAACCTGTTCTGTGGTCCTGTGGGGGTTCTGACCACTGAAGAACAGGGTAAAAGGGGGAGAACAAAGTATGCAGATGGACTTAAGTCTGTAATTGTAGAACAACAAAATGCACCTATATAGTAAGCTGAGCTGGAAGATGTAATGAAAGCAAAGGGTGAGCAAACTAAATAGTGAACAAATTGATGTATTTAGATTTGTGTAATTGTCTTTTACATGTTTTCTGCTTTTTTCCTAAGGTGAAACCTGAATGACTTAATGGCTGTTTTGACTGGATATTGAACATAAGAAATGTTGATTTTACTCCAGCATCATTCCTGATGTTACACTTTCTTTGTCATGTCAAAATCTTCCCCATTCTGGAGACAAGAATTTCTTAATTTTTTAATATACAATTTTTTTTACTAGCTTCCTACTAATACTTTGAAGTACAACCCCAATTCCAATGAAGTTTGGGCATTGTGTAAAACATAAATAAAAACAGAATACAATGATTTGCAAATCCTTTTCAATGTATATTCAGGTGAATCACTACAAAGACAAGATATTTAATGTTCAAATGGATAAACTTTATTGTTTTTTGCAGATTTTCATTTTGAATTTGATGCCTGCAACACGTTCCAAAGAAGTTGGGACAGGGGCATGTTTACCACTGTGTTACATCACCTTTCCTTTTAACAACACTCAGTAAGCGTTTGGGAACTGAGGACACTAATTGTTGAAGCTTTGTAGGTGGAATTCTTTCCCATTCTTGCTTGATATACAACTTCAGTTGCTCGACAGTCCGAGGTCTCTGTTGTCGTATTTTGCACTTCATAATGCGCCACACATTTTCAATGGGAGACAGGTCTGGACTGCAGGCAGGCCAGTCAAGTACCCGCACTCTTTTACTACGAAGCCACGCTGTTGTAACACATGCAGAATGTGGCTTGGCATTGTCTTGCTGAAATAAGCAGGGACGTCCCTGAAAAAGACGTTGCTTGGATGGCAGCATATGTTGCTCCAAAACCTGAATGTACCTTTCAGCATTAATAGTGCCTTCACAGATGTGCAAGTTACCCATGTCATGGGCACTAACACACCCCCACACCATCAGAGATGCTGGCTTTTGAACTTTGTGCTGATAACAATCCGGAGAGTCCTTTTCCTCTTTGGCCCGGAGGACACAACGTCCACAAACAATTTGAAATGTGGACTCGTCAGACCATAGGACACTTTTCCACTTTGCGTCAGTCCATCTCAGATGAGCTCGGGCCCAGAGAAGCCGGCGGCGTTTCTGGGTGTTGTTGATATATGGCTTTAGCTTTGCATGGCAGAGTTTTAACTTGCACTTGTAGATGGAGCAACGAACTGTGTTCACTGACAGTGGTTTTCTGAAGTGTTCCTGAGCCCATGTGGTGATATCTGTTACAGAATGATGCCAGTTTTTAATGCAGTGCCGCCTGAGGGATGGAAGGTCACGGGCATTCAATGTTGGTTTTCTGCCTTGCCGCTTACTTGCAGAGATTTCTCCAGATTCTCTGAATCTTTTAATGATATTATGGACGTTATAGATGGATATTATAGATGAAGAAATCCCTAAGTTCCTTGCAATTGCACATTGAGAAACGTTGTTCTTAAACTGTTGGACTATTTGCTCACGCAGGTGTTCACAAAGTGGTGAACCTCGCCCCATCCTTGCTTGTGAACGACTGAGCCTTTCAGGGATGCTCCCTTTATACCCAGTCATGACACTCACCTGTTTCCAGTTAACCTGTTCACCTGTTCACGGAATGTTCAAAACAGGTCTTTTTTGAGCATTCCTCAACTTTCCCAGTCTTTTGTTGCCCCTGTCCCAACTTCTTTGGAACGTGTTGCAGGCATCACATTCAAATAAAGTTTATCCGTTTGAACATTAAATATCTTGTCTTTGTAGTGTATTCAATTGAATATAGGTTGAAAAGGATTTGCAAATCATCGTATTCTGTTTTTATTTATGTTTTACGCAACGTCCCAACTTCATTGGAATTGGGGTTGTAAATGTTCCATAGGGTTAGCGTACTGAATTTATTTTATATGTTTGTCTGAAACCAAATTGGTTTTATGTTACTGATTCCTTTGAACAGTGATTCCAAATTTTCTTCAGAGCTACCTGAGGACTGGGAAACTACAGCTAAGGTGGTGAGAGAAACTGGCAAAAATGTGTTGGGTGTTTCGTCTAGTCAGAGGAAAGAAGACAAGGACAGTTGGTGGTGGAATGAGGAAGTCCAGTAGAGTACTCAGAAGAAGAAGGCAGCTAAGAAAAAATGGGATAACCAGAGAGATGAAGGAAGTAGGCAGGAGTACTGTGAGGCTAGTCGCATAGCGAAAAAGAATGGTGGCAAAGGCAAAGGCTCAGGCCTATGATGAGCTGTATGAGAGGCTGGACAGTAAAGAAGGAGTAAAGGACTTGTATCGTTTGGCTAAACAGAGATAGAGCTGGAAAGGATGTACAGCAGGTTAGGCTGATAAAGGATAGAGAGGGAAATGTACTAGTGAGTGAACAGAGAGTGTTGAGTAGATGGAAGGAGTACTTTGAAGAACTAATGAATGAGGAAAACAAGAGAGAGAGGAGAACAACGGGGGGAGAGATAGTGGATCAGGAAGTGTAGAGAATTAGTAAGGTGGAAGTGAGGGCAGCTTTAAAAAGGATGAAGAATGGAAAGGCAGTTGGTCCAGATGACATACCTGTGGAGGTATGGAGATGTTTAGGAGAGAAGGCAGTGGACTTTTTAACCAGGTTGTTTAACAAAATCCTGGAGAGTGAGAGGAATCCTGATGAGTGGAGAAGTAGTGTACTGGTCCCCATTTTTAAGAACAAGGGTGATGTGCAGAGCTGCAGTAACTACAGAGGTATAACGTTGATGAGCCACACCATGAAGGTATGGGAAAGAGTTGTTGAAGCAAGGCTAAGGCGAAAGGGTTCAGACCAGTGAGCAGCAGTTTGGTTTCATGCCCAGAAAGAGTACCACAGATGCAGTTTTTGCGTTGAGAGTGTTGGTAGAGAAGTACAGAGAAGGTCAGAAGGAGCTACTTTGTGTCTTTGTGGATCTAGAGAAGGCATATGATAGGGTGCCAAGAGAGGAACTGTGGTACTGTATGAGGAAGTCAGGTGTAGCTGAAAAGTATGTTAGGGTGGTGCAGGACATGTATGAGTATAGTGAGACAGTGGTGAGGTGTGCAGTTGGAGTGAGAAATGGTTTCAAGGTGAAGGATAGCAGCAAGAGTGAAAGGGAAGGTTTACAAGACTGTAGTGTGTCCTGCTATGATGTATGGTTTGGAGACTGTGGCTCTGTCTAAAAGACAGGAGGCTGAGCTGGAGGTGGCGGAGATGAAGATGCTGAGATTTTCGTTGGGAGTGACAAGGATGGACAAGATCAGAAATGAGCAGATCAGAGGGACAGTGAAGGTGGAGCAGTTTGGAGATAAAGCCAGAGAGGCCAGGTTGAGATGGTTTGGACATGTGTTGACGAGGAATAGTGGATATATTGGTCAAAGAATGTTGGAGATGGAGCTGCCGGGTAGAAGGAGAAGAGGTAGACCTCAGAGAAGGTTTATGGATGTAGTGAAGGTGGACATGGAGATGGTTGGTGTAAAAGTAGAGGAGGCAGTGGATAGGGCAAGATGGAGGCAGATGATCCGCTGTGGCGACCTCTAAAGGGAGCAGCCGAAAGAAGAAGAAGAATTCCAAGGTTTTGAGGAGCACTGTAGTAGTGCAGTGTTGGGCGCTGATTGGCCTGTTCTCCTCTTTCCCTGCTCTCGGTGAACATGGTCTTTTCCTCATCTCTTTTCAGCCTTTTCAGTATCTGCTGTTTTTACGTGCCTCTCAGATGTATTACAGTGCATGTTTCTCACTGACTTGAGCCTTCTCTTTTGTATTTATCATTTGCTTCACTTCTTTGCTTCTTTGTTGGTGCTTTTCTCCTTTCACCTTCTTTCGATCAGCTTTGTAGCATAAATGTTTGATGAGAGTGTGATGAAGTGTGTATTTTTGTGTGTGTGTGTGTGTGTGTGTGTGTGTGTGTGTGTGTGTGTGTGTGTGTGTGTGTGTGTGTGTGTGTACTGACAAGCATGCATGGTCTCTAAGGTTTAATTAGGGACCAACCAGTAGATCCTGTCAGTAGTGGCAATGAAACACACACACACACACACACACACACACACACACACACACACACACACACACACACACACACACACCACTCTCTTGATAAAGGAAAGCAGAGTTCGTGATTGCACAAAAAACATAAATAAACGAGGAATTGCATGTCCTATGCTGTTTTGTTTACAGTCCCTGTCCACTCAGAGTAGGAGAAATAGTAGAAGTTGTCTTTTTACCCGGAGATGTTTTTATATCCAGGAGTGAATTGGATTTTTCTTTTTATGCTACCTTAATTTAAACTTGCAATGGCTGCGTGGGCCTGCGGGCTATTTACTGAGCATGTCAAACCTCTCTCAGTCCTGTACCTCACTTTACCCTTCACACAGCTTTATTGGCATAACAAAATGTAGACCAGACCAGCAGCACAAGAACAGCGCTAACAGAGACATTAGACTATTATGGGAAGGTGATAAAGCAATAAAGCAGGACAAACTAGAGAGAGGAGTGTGTGCAAACTGCTGATTATTTCTGTGGCAAAGATAATGATGGTGATGGTGATGATGACAGTAATGATGACGATGATGATGATGATGATGATGGTAATGGGTATGATAAACAGTGTATATTGTTTGCATCTTTACAGAACTTGCTGTCCTCATTCAGTCATTTCGTTCATTATTTAGACTCACTGGGCTTGAATCTCTTTGTGTTCTCCGGCACCCTGCTGTTCTTACTGTACTTTGTGTGTGTGTGGGAGTACTCTGGTTCTGGACTGCTAGCTGGCAGCAGCTGCTTTCTCACCACTTGTAGCTAACTCCAGAGGAAATTAATATCAAAACAAGCAAGCTTCAATCATCTCCCCCACAATTAGAGGATTTTAAAGAACAAAAGGAGCACTCAGTCTGTGATGTTTGCTCATATTCTTAATTAGGCTTCATGTCCTCACATTATTTCCCTTACAGACAAATGTTCCAATGCTTACATTTGGTTTGTTAATCATAAATGACTGAGCAAATGTTCTTTTGAGTCTGAGAACTGTGATTGTATCTTTGTCATCAGAAATTGAAGGATGGTAGATGGCAGATAGTCTACTTGTACACACTCTCAGCACAAGTGGTCTATTTAGAACCATTTTTAAAAGATAATCAGAAAACTCTATACAGGTTCTCCGTTGTGAATGTTAGACTAGATGACTATAAGAAGTAATGCTGGAATATAATTACCAATTATAACCTTGTGGACATCATAACCTTGAAACATTTTCTGAGCTAGATCTTTGAGTTGTCATGGTTGTGCATAAAACAGATGCCTTTAGAGCCCTTGAACAACCATTTTAAGCAATGATACAACAAGCAAGCCACTGTTGGGGGTGCAAGTTTGAATTCCTCGACTGACGGTTTGACTGGTTGATTTTTCTACAACTGGCCTGTGAGCAGTTGGCCATGATGGCCTTGAGTAAGGCCCTTAACCCTTACTGCTCTAAACAGCACTGCTTACCAGTGCCATGCTGTTTTCATGAGGAATTTCTATTGAAAATTGGATCAGTAAATCACAACTTAACCATCATAACATATTGATTTTTCAGAAGACTTGCTTAGCAGTGCCATGCTGCTCTCAGTCTAGACACTGTTAGGCAACAGAAAGACTTATTTCTATTGTTAAATGGACCAATGAACTACAACTTAACATAACATATTGATTTCCCATGACAGCATATACAAAGCTGTTGTGGTGCTGAGCACAAAAAAATGTTCTTTTTCACCTTAATTCTGAATGATTTCTGCAGCCACAGATTCTGGAATATGGGGAGTTTTGTTAGCCTACACAACCCAGAAAATGTCAGTTTGCGTACATCGTCAAAGGTCATGATTGTATATTCAGCTGCTATATGGAAATGTCTAACCTTTAAGAAAATGGGTCAGCGTTGATTAGCGTGTTATATAATTATTAATTTTCTGCCCTGAGATTTGTGGATTTCTGCAATATTAATCCTTAAATGCACCGATGCCTCGCTAATCATCTATGGGTTGTTGGCAGTCAAGCACATATATCTAACACAAATGGATCTCCAAACTGCAAGGGTACTGTAAACTGTCCAAATTGTGTAAAATATGCTGTGTGTCACACTACTAATCATCCCATATCACTGCTGTTTGCAGCTGGTGTACCCAGCAGAATTTTTCAAAGGATTGTACCAAGGTTTGGAAAAAAAAATGTGTAGCAAAGCTGATTAACTTGCATAAAGAAATCATCGTGTTTCAGCAACATACTGGAACATGAACCAGCGTGGCTTCTGTGGTAGTCCTGTATTGTAATTTATCCAATCCATTGAATATACATAAACAACATTAGCCAAAGGCAACATATTGTAACAGCACCAACAAGGATGGATATCAGCTTAGAAAATGAATCATTTTTCACAAATCATTTTATTCATTGCCTGGACATTAATGGCCAAACATTTAAAGGTATCTGTTGTCACTCCTTGCTACTGTTAGGACCTTTAATGTAACTGGACCATCACACGTTTTAGTAGAATATGTCTGTTATATAACTATATGCAAAATATGCAAAAACAAATGAAATGGAATGAGGTCAAGGATAATTAGCTACCTAAGCTGCGCTTTTAAGGGTTAGTGACTTTTGGTAAAGGGAGAAAAATTTGACTTATGCTTATACTTATGCTCTGAACTCTAACCTTTGCTCTTATTCTCTTTGCTCCTAACAGGATTGCTGAGTGCCTGTGTGACCTCTGTGACCCCATGAGGACCGCTCAGGGAGATGGAACGTAACAGACTTTTCACCCTTGATCTTCACTTCCTTGTCACAGTGACTCACCAAGATTGAGACTGAAGTCTCCAGGTCCTAGTCCTCCTCCCCGACCCTTCCAATCTTCCCCCCGTTCCTCTCCTCCCTCTCCTCTCTGCCTTCCTCCACAACCTTCCATCCTGGCACCTTCCTGTTCAGATAATCACTTCCTCTTCCACCTCTGACCTTTATCTTGGCCTTTCAAGAGAACAGACCTATAAACGAAAAGAGTGCAAGATCTAAAAAGAACAACAGAACAGTCATGCTCCCCTTACGCTCATGCAAGCGTAACTTGGGCCCTGCCCGCAGATCGGACGCTCTAGGCTTGGTCTGCTTAATGTGTCTGACCCTATGGTTGACACTGGCAACATGCCAGCGCTTTGACCCCAGCGCCAAGTATCCCACAGTCACTACTAACTACGGCAAACTACGGGGCATCAAAAAAGAGCTCAACAATGAAATCCTGGGCCCTGTGGAGCAGTACCTGGGGGTCCCATACGCCACCGCGCCCATCGGAGACCGACGCTTCCAGCCCCCAGAGGCTCCAGGCTCATGGCAGGAAGTACGAAATGCCACACAGTTTGCCCCCGTATGCCCCCAGAACCTACACGGAGTGCTGCCAGAGATTATGTTGCCCGTGTGGTTCACAGACAGCTTGGATGTGGCGGCCACCTACATCCAGAACCAGAGTGAAGACTGCCTCTACCTCAATGTCTACGTGCCCACGGAGGACGGTGAGTGCCGCATCCAGCACAATGTAGTGCAGGATAATGAAAGCACTTCAGCACAGGAAAACACAGTGCAGTGCTGTAGACAAACACAGTTTGTGCCTTAACTCATAGATGTTGCAGATCCACCAGCCCTCACTCATGCTGATGCTGTGTGCTTCTGAATAGAGTAGGAGATATTTTAATGATGATTTGTAGCAATGCACCATTTATGAATTCCGATTCTGATTTCTTTAGTGCCAGATTGGCCAGTGGCTGAATTTTTGACCAAATTAATGTCCACTTTTTCAGCCTTTTCTTTAATCTGAAGCGCACACTGTGTGGGTTAAATGAAGACATGAAATACACTAGCACATTTTCAGAACTGCTTATCAGTCAGCCCTGCAATAGAAACAACATTATTAAGGCCAAACTGGCATTTTAAATTCCTCGTTTTTAATTCAGTTGCCTATTCAAATAAAATGAATCAAAGAAAGTGCTACATTGAAAGTACAAATCAATTTCATAACAACGACTTGTGCATAATTGAGCTACAACATTTTGGCACAGGTGTAGCAGCAGTATTCAAATACAGCACATAGCCACCTCATATTATTGACCTTAAAAACTGCAACAGAGATTGGCCAAAATTAAACAAATAAATTGCCAGATTTCTGATTTTGTGTTTTAAGCAAAAAACTTTTGCCAATTCCAAGCTGATTCCTTTTGTGCATCTTGAATTATGCAAGGTTAATGAAAATTTGTTGTACTGTTTCTGTTTTGAGGAAGGAAAAAACTATGCTTTACCTTTTTACTATTCTTGATTTTTTAGCATCATATTGAACAGAAGATGTAATTCATAACAAATTTTGCAAGCAATTATTTAATGACTTGTAATTTTAAAAATGAAGTTAATGAAATTGAATGTATATCATATTGAGCGGTAACACTTCTAAGACTTCTAAGGGTTAAGGAAATGTTAGGCCTGCTAATATGATAGATATCATGCCACATTGCTCGGCAGAGCTTTTGTTTTTCAGGAGGCGGAGCTAAAGGGATATTTTTCTTCTCTTTCCACCAAAAGCACTTAATACAATGGAGATTGTTCCCTGTTGCCGATTTGCAATGCTGGGAGACTTCTGACCCAGTGCATGGTGTTGGAGCATATTCTTCTTCTGCTTTGTGAGTGAGGTTAGAGTTAGTGGATGCAGGCAGGAAAGCATAGAACCACACTGAAAAAAATGAATTGTTCTATGAACTTCTTTTAATTATGCCAGTCAGATAAGTCTTTATTACTTTAATATAAAGTGCAGTTGTAATAATTGTCAACATATTTTCAGTGTGTCAAGTCAAACAACCTTCTTGGTTTCTTTTTTGTGTGCATTATTGAAGTCACTGGGCACAGAGTCAAACAGATGAAACAAATAAACTGAGAACTAACAGCCCAAATGACTGAATGACTTTTGTGGGCTGGGGTAAATCCATGACTTTTTTCTCTTTTCCACTTCCATTTTGTTTTGGGTTTTCGAAGAGAGTAAGGTGGACAGGAGCTCTCAGTGGACCAAAGTATCCATTTTCAAGGCTACATTTTGTTTTTCTTTTGCAATTAATACTTCCAGAGAAACAAATGATCAATATTGGTGGCAATTTGTAATCTTTGAGCTTTTTCTCCCCAGTTCTCTCCATCTGGTCTTCTGTTTTTAAGCCTATTTTTGTTGTGAGATGGTGAAGGTCTCGCTGAATTCTTTTTATCATAAAGAGCTTTTGCAAACAAACCTATTTTAACTCAAAGTCAGCACCATCTGCATAAGAAAGAAGAACCTTGACAGTTTACAGACTACAACTTCTAAAACTCACTCTCTCTCATACACCCACACAGCTCTAGTGGATTTAATTGAGAAATAATAGAGCATAGCACGTCAACATGCAAGTGCAATTCCACTGGGGCTCTGCTGAGGACAGACTGAGCATGCTTGTTTGTGTGTGAGTGAGTGGGTGAGTGTGTGTAACTGTGTTGTGCGCTTGTGTGTGTGAGTGTGATTTCATAGGAACACCCCTGGTGCGAATATGGCTGTTTTATTCTCTTGCCTGTCAACACCACCAGCAGCTTGTAGCTTTTTTGAGCATTCACAGCTCCTCTCTCGCAACTCCTCTCGCTCCCTCTCCTGCTCTCTTCCCTCCGTCTCTCTCTTTCTCTCCCTACCTTCAGATATCTCTCTCAGTCTTTCTCACTCCTCCCTCTCTCCTGTCCCTCTCACCCTTCCTCCTGCTTCTCTTTCCTCTTTCTCTCATCTGTTTCTTTCTCCTGTCCTGTGACCTCAATGAAATTTGCCAGTTCTCGCAGGCTCAAATCTGCCAATTTCCATTTTCCCAAATCCCCAAATTCCTTTTAATCCAGCCAATCCTTCCCAGTGGCCAATGCTCAGGCCCACATATTAGATAATAAGACATTTTATTTAAAACTCATAATCATAGACCTTTTTGTCAACACCAAATAGTGCGCTTAACGTCTCCCAATCCCTTTTTACCAGGACTGACATTACAACACATTTCCAGCCTAGTACCTGTTTCTCTAATGTGTCTTAGAGCTGCATGATATGGACAACATATTCATATTCATAATATATAATTGATGTTATTATGATATCAAAACACAGGTGAGAAAGTCACCTGGAGAGTCAGTCTGCAGTTGGTCACAGCACACAGTAAAAACAAGGGGACGATCATTACGTTTTTATAGGGATGATACCGATACTGATACCCATTATTGGTTTATGAAGCACACTGGTAACCGATATTTGGGGCTGATATTCATTTATCTTAAATTTGATGTGATGTGACACAACATATTGTATATATGATTGTTATATTAAATAAACATTAGAACCTTTCAATCATGCAAAGGGTTTTTTGAGTATTTTCTTTATTAAAGAACCCTTGAAGAACCATCTCTTTTAAGCTTGTACCATGTCAATGTTGTAAGAGTAGAAGAACCCTTTTGAGTGTTATAAAGAACCCCTTTCAAAACCATCTATAACACATTCATGGATTTCATGTTTTCCATCAATCTGAAGAACTATTTTACGATGTAAAGAACCATTGAATGCAAATTGTTCTTTGAGTGTTTATGATTTTATGCAGAACCATTTTCTTTACTAATGAACCCTTAAAGACCATCTTTTTTAAAAGTGTATAGACAATATAGCAAAATAGTAGCTTAAACTTTTATCTTGAAGATAAAACGATACAATTAAATTAAATAGCTGTGAATGACATTTAATAGTCAGTGACATCTGCATCTTTCACATAACTTCAAACTATTTTTCATTAGGTTTACTTATCGTGGGGAGGGGCACGAGACTACAGAAGTGTGTTTTGTTGAACGGTTTTGCATCAGATATGTGCACAAATAACAAAATGTGCTTTTATCAGCAAGTTCATATGCTGATTACTGGAAAAGTTCTGAATATTGTTTCCAATTAATGATCAGGCCGGTAATCAGTCAACCCCTAGTAAAACATTGTCGTTGGTTAAAGGGTTTATTTAGCAGACTTCTGTAGTGTGAATATTAAATAAAGGCTGATATCAAGAAAGAGTTAAAAGAGAGTGAAAAGATAGGCTAGTTTTTTTTTTGCAGCCTTTGTGTGTGTGCATGCAGCAGAAGTGTGTAGCCCTGCAGGGTTTTGGGCTGGTGCTGCAGCTCTGTCGTGTGAAGGCCCAGGGGGCAGTTGAGCAGAGGCCTCTCATCAGTCACTGTCCGTGAGGGCGATCGGCTCACCCCCCTACCACTGCCCCGTTCCAGACAGCATGCCCTCCCATACATCTCCCTCCAGTCAATTCTGGGAGCGCTCAGCGCTGCAGTGTGCTCCTGCCCAGCCATGATCTGTCATTCAAAGCCTTCTGTCAAATCCAAGCAGCCACGTGTAGCCATGCACCATGCGGTAGATAGGCTAGTCACAGTACTCTGCAAGTCTTAAGCCGTCAGAGAACAACGCATTTAAAGCTTATTGCTGGGAAAACACTGACACTGCAGTAAATCCAAATACATATTAAAAGTTATATTATATTTTATAAGAGTTCCACTCTTTATATTTTATTTACCAGCACTGTTGTAATTCATTTTTACATGATCAATTTAAACCTGACTTTGTTTCCACATAGTTTTTCACAGTAAGACATTTGTAGCATGTGAAAAATGCCTATCCTCTGTTGCATCACTTACTGTAGTTCCAAATAGCCTGTGGAAGAAACATCAGCACAAGACCTGTGTGTTGGAGGATGGGTCCCCCCTTGTGAGCCTTGGTTCCTCCCAAGGTTTTTTCCTCAGCTCTGAGGGAGTTTCTCCTTGCCCCTGGCTTGCTCACCTGGGGGTTTTACATTTCATGTTAAAACTTTGTCTTTACTGGAATTCTGTGAAGCTGCTTTGTGACAACAAAAAAGCGCTACAAATAAATTTGATTTGATTTGATTTGTGAAATGGTATTCCTCAGTGAAGCAGCAGTACACAAGCCTAAGATTACTGTGTACAGTGCCAAGCATCTGCTGGAGTGGTGTAAAGCATGCCGCCACTGGACTCTAGAGTGATGCTTCAATCTTACTTCAATCTCAAAAGCCCAAAAAGTTCATATAAATGTAATGGTCAAGTGACCACATGCTTTAGGCCAGATAATGTATGACCAACCAGGCACATTGCTGAATTCAGAGTGAGCTGCTTTTTTTCCTATATGTGAACTGTGTGGACTGGATAGTGAATGACATGCTTTATAACAGTAACAATGATTGTGTAGTAAAAAACTGAAGTGACAGCTTTGTTTAAAAAAAGCAAGACAATGTGTACAATACAAACAGTTGGGATTTAATGTTTGTCAGTGCACTAGCTTGTCCATTTCCAAAGTCTTCCTTTAGACAGTCCAGTATTTGTGATATTAATATTGATCTTTGACTAATCAATACTTCATTAAGTAAGTTCATTGAGATAAATCAAGTGGAATCAGGGGTGCTGGTGGTGGAATTGAACAAATCCATGCAATGGCCAAAGAGTATTGAGCAAAAGAACCATAATCTTGTCATTTTCTTTTTGTTTTAATGTTTATTTGCAATTGATCTTTTATTATGTTTTATAATCCAAAGCATGCTGTAATAATATATAATAATAATATAGTTTTAAGCAATTGTCCTTCTGTACAGTACAGTATGCCCTTCTCTTTATCCAGATTTTAACAAAGGTTTGATAATTAACTGATAAGTTGAATCAGATGGATTTGGGCTGGTGGTAAGTAAGCTGTGCTGCCCTCTAAGACTGAGAGTTGTTCATTCTTGCATTGCATATATTGGCATTGTCTTGGTCTTTTGCTTTGTTCTGTCCTTGAAACAGGTAACTGTCTTATTCCCTGTTCAGATGTGCTAGTAGCCCATCTGCACATAAAGCCCTTTGTACCACACCTCACTCACTGTCCCTCCTGTCCTGACCAATACTCAGGGCAAAGCATCTCATAATGATGCAGTAAGAGCTCTTCTAGTGAGTGAACTATTCTACTGTAGTCCTCTGAAGTCTGGGAGAACCGTAAGGGCACACAAAACTAGGACACACAAATGTGAACATGTTTTTCTTTTATTAAGCAATGCAGTGCTGTTTTTGGCCCTTTTTTCATTTCTCACTTATTTGTGCGGAGAGTGGTCTCTCTCTTACACACCCCCTCTTCTTTTTTCCACTATGCCTCCCGGTCTCTCTCCCTATCTGCTGGTGTTTTCTGTCTTTCTTCCTGCAGTCATCCTAGTTCTGACCATGCTCCTTGGGGATGCAAACGCAGGCTTTAGGACCCTGGGGGAACTAGGAGTGGGGACAGGGGCAGCCAGTCAGTCCCAAGTGTTTTGGGAAGGGTCTGATGAGATGGTTTCTGTGTGACTGCTCTGCCAGCTCCCTGCTGACGATAATGCTGGCATCTACACTACCTCAACCCTAAGCCTTGCTAACATAAAGAACATGAGATGCTAAAGCTAGCAACTCTTTCAAGCACCCTTAAGTACTTTATCCTAAGATGATGCTAATATAAGTAAATGATCTTAACACTGTCATGGCCCGTTTAGGTGTAGATGTCTCCCTAGCATCTCCATCATAGCCTAAGGGCCTAAAGCATGAGCACTTAAAATTTCTAAAACATCAATCTCCGTCGAGTACTTTAAATCCTTAAAACATCAACTTTAAGATGGTTCTAATATACAGAAAGTACAGGGTATATGGCCGATACGAATAATAGGTAACTAAGGGTGGGTGATCACTTCATCACCTCAAACCCAAGTCTTTCAGCATCCTCACATAAAGAACATAAGATGCTAAAGTTACCATTTCTATCATATACTTTATGTAGTCTTATATTTCTACTACAAGATGATCTTAATAGATGACCCTTATGGGCAATCTCTTCCCTATTTCCAAATGGCAGATCAAGTACTAGCCAATAGGATATAGATTTACTTTGGACTTAAAAAGGTTTTAGGAGTGCCCAAAAAGGCTCCACAACGGTTCCACACTAAAGAACCTCTAAACAACCCTTAAAAATGGACATATAAATACAACACTGTAAAATGACAAAACATGCCCAAAGATCAACAGCTTCTTACCCCCTACTGCTTCCTAGACTGGTCCATTAATCACTGAGTGCATAAGCTCAATAATAAATCTTAGCTAACTGCAATACAGCAATTATGTCGTAGAGAAAACACATGGCAAGTTTGACAAAAAACTCACTCACACCCAGCACATCACATTGTTACGGTTGGGGGAAACTGTAGCCTGTGCACAGTGGATGTGCTAGGAAGTCCTAAAAGCACTTTCTCTATTTGTGTGCATGAAGCAGTGTCCAAAACATGTCTGCATCGCTGCGGATAGCCGTGGCTGCTTTATCTATACTCTATGCGCTTGCCCCGGAGGTATACATAGATAAACAAATGCATGGATAAATAGACAAATGGATAATAAGTAAATAAATGCATAACTAACCAGGCGAAATGCACCACCACACAAATATGATATTATGTGTGGCCTTGATGCAAGAACGATCAGGAACTTTATTTGCGATTCAATCTTTTCAGATCCCAGAGGCTGGCAATGAAGAGTATTTTTGTCAGAAGGAGGGATGGAAAGCAGGGGAATTGGATGGCATTTTCTCTGGCAGGGAAATGAAGGAGTACTTCGAAGCGGCACCTGAGTGTTTGCAGACGGACCTTTTTTAATTAGCGTCAGAGCTAAAGGCAAAGGTGCCGGTCTGAGACGTCCCTGTTCTGACGGTAGAGTTGAGTACCAGTGGAGAGCAGAGAACAAAGCAGCTTTGAGCCACCAGACCACAAACAAACACAAGTCCAAAGTGAAGGGTCTGGGTTAGATGCAAGAACAGAAGTGTTTTAACGTTAGATACGTGCTAAAAAGAATGAAGTAGTGTAGAACAGGGAATCGAATATGGTCAAGAAAGAACGGAGTAGAGGAGAATTGGGAAATATGATAGGGAACCAATGGAGTATTGGAGAATTGAGAATTGAATATTTAAATTCCACATTCATTTGTATAGCACTTTTATAATTACCTTGTCACAAAGCAGCTTCAGCAGAATCCAGGCCCACACCATTAATGAGCATGTTGGGGATGACAGTGACCGGAAAAACTCACCAAGAGCATGAAGAACACAACTTATGAGGATATATTCTAAGAACAGTTGAGAATTGCATGTTCTAAGAGGAATCTAGTACTGGAGATTTTGGTAGTATACTTAGTAGTATACATTCTTCAATACTTCAATGAAGTATTGAAGAATGTTCTAGAACCCATGTGTCAAACACAAGGCCCGCCAGGCCAAGTCAGGCCCGTGACACAGTCCTATTCGGGCCGCTGAATTATTTTAATTTTCTGTTCTTATTAGCCATTTCACCATTCTTTTTCTATCTCCAGTATCTTTCATTTTTGGCCACTGAATGGACAGCAGTTGACAGAGGAGTTCAGCTTTGCTGCAGAGTGGAAACATTGAAACATGAGGTCAATTACTCACTTAGAGTTAGAGTTTTTATTGCAAAGTAATGAGCAGAAATTGGTAACTTAATTGTGTGTGTGTGTGTGTGTGTGTGTGTGTGTGTGTGTGTGTGTGTGTGTGCCCAGAGAGGATACTTTTTGAGTTACATCCTGAGCTTCAGCTCATCTTTTCTAATAGGTTGGGAGTTTTAATGCTAGTTGGAGAGCCTGATAAAGAAAAAGAGAAGCACATAATGATAGCCAATGAAGGGATGGACAGGGAGACATAGTGGATAATGGAGAGACAGAGAGAGAGAGAGTAAGAAAAAGCTTTTACATTTCTCTCTCCCTCTCTCTCTCTCTCTCTCACATACACTCACTCTTTTTCTCTGTCTCTCCTGCTCTCTCTCTGAAGGTAGATGAAGCTGAGATTGAAGACAGAAGTGGGGGATACAGAGGGAAGGGTCGCCTTGGCAACCCTGCAGCTCTTTCAGCTTGTAGCTGTCAGGCATCGCATCAGAGCTGTGTGTGTATGTCTATGTGTGTGTGCATACTCAAGGGTGTGTATGTGTGTATATGCGTGTGTTCATCCATTTGCCTCTCTGCTAGACTCTCAATGAGGGAATTAGCAAGAGCTGTGCTCTGCTTGCTATTTATAGCCTCGGAGGCGAGAAAGAGTAGAAGAAAAAGTTTGTGAGTGTATGTGTGTGCGGGTGTTTGAGTGTGTGTACGTACTCCTGACTGATGCCGTCATTGCGCAGATGTTGCATTCTTTAAAGAGTCTCTCTCGTGGTATCTATCTATCTATCTATCTATCTATCTATCTATCTATCTATCTATCTATCTATCTATCTATCTATCTGTATCTGTCTGTTCGTCTATCTGTCTTTATTGCTGTCGGTTGATTTCTCTCCCTTTCTCTATATTCTTGCCATCGTCATTCTTTTATTCTCTCTCTCTCTCTCTCTCTCTCCCACACTTTCTGTCTGTAATGGTCTCTCTCATCTATGTCTCTCTCTCTCTTTCTTTATTGCTTTTTTATCTCTTTCCCTCTTTCTCTTTATTGCTGTCTTTGTCATTCATTCTTTCTCTCTCCCTCTTTCTATTAATTATTTTATTCTCTTCCTATATCTCTTCCTTTTCTCTTTATTGCTCTTTCTATTTTCTCTCTCTCTCTCACTCGCCCTCTCTCTCTCTTTTCCCCTCCTTCTCTCCCTGTGTTGCTGTCTCTATCTCTTTTCCTCTTTCGCTTTTTTGCTTTTTAGGATTTTTAATCTCTCTCTATCTCTCTTTGTCTTTCTCTCTATTGCTCTCTCTCTCCCTCCTTCTCTCCCTCTCCTTCTCTATCGATGTTCCTTGCTCTTTCTTGATCTCTCTTGTCCTTTCTATCTTTTACTCTCTCTCTTTATTGGACTCTTACAACCCCAATTCCAATGAAGTTGGGACGTTGTGTAAAACATAAATAAAAACAGAATACGATGAAAATTTGCAAATCCTTTTCAACCTATATTCACTTGAATACACTACAAAGACAAGATATTTAATGTTCTAACAGATAAACTTTATTGTTTTTTGCAAATATTCACTCATTTTGACTTTGATGCCTGCAACACGTTCCAAAGAAGTTGGGACAGGGGCGTGTTTACCACTGTGTTACATCACCTTTCCTTTTAACAACACTCAATAAGTGTTTGGGAACTGAGGACACTAATTGTTGAAGCTTTGTAGGTGGAATTCTTTCCCCTTCTTTCTTGATGTACAACTTCAGTTGTCTCCGTTGTCATATTTTGCGCTTCATAATGTGCCACACATTTTCAATGGGAGACAGGTCTGGACTGCAGGCAGGCCAGTCTAGTACCCACACTCTTTTACTACGAAGCCACGCTGTTGTAACATGTGCAGAATGTGGCTTGGCATTGTCTTGCTGAAATAAGCAGGACATCCCTGAAAAAGACGTTGCTTGGATGGCAGCATATGTTGCTCCAAAACCTGAATGTACCTTTCAGCATTAATGGTGCCTTCACAGATGTGCTGACACACCCCCATACCATCAGAGATGCTGGCTTTTGAACTTTACACTGATAACAATCTGGACAGTCCTTTTCCTCTGGCCCAAAGGACACGACGTCCATGATTTCCAAAAACAATTTGAAATGTGGACTCGTCAGACCACAGGACACTTTTCCACTTTGCGTCAGTCCATCTCAGATGAGCTCAGGCCCAGAGAAGCCGGCGGTGTTTCTGGGTGTTGTTGATATATGGCTTTCGCTTTGCATGGCAGAGTTTTAACTTGCACTTGTAGATGGAGCGACGAACTGTGTTCACTGACAGTAGTTTTCTGAAGTGTTCCTGAGCCCATGTGGTGATATCTGTTACAGAATGATGCCAGTTTTTAATGCAGTGCCGCCTGAGGTATCGAAGGTCACGGGCATTCAATGTAGGTTTTCTGCCTTGCCGCTTACTTGCAGAGATTTCTCCAGATTCTCTGAATCTTTTGATGATATTATGGACTGTAGATGATGAAATCCCTAAATTCCTTGCAATTGCACATTGAAAACGTTGTTCTTAAACTGTTGGACTATTTGCTCACACAGTTGTTCACAAAGTGGTGAACCTCTCTGCATCCTTGCTTGTGAACGACTGAGCCTTTCAGGGATGCTCCCTTTATACCCACTCATGACACTCACCTGTTTCCAACTAAACTGTTCACCTGTGGAATGTTCCAAACAGGTGTTTTTTGAGCATTCCTCAACTTTCCCAGTCTTTTGTTACTCCTGTCCCAACTTCTTTGGAATGTGTTGCAGGCATCAAATTCAAAATGAGTGAATATTTGCAAAAAACAATAAAGTTTATCCGTTTGAACATTAAATATCTTGTCTTTGTAGTGTATTCAATTGATTATAGGTTGAAAAGGATTTGCAAATCATTGTATTCTGTTTTTATTTGTTTTACACAACGTCCCAACTTCATTGGAATTGGGGTTGTATGTATATTGCTCTCTTTGTCATTCCTTCATTCTCTTTTCATTGCTTTCATTTTTATTTTATTTTCTCTTTTCTCTCTCTCTGGTGCTCTCAATTTGTTCTTTTTCACTTTTCTACTTACCTCTCTTTCTCTTGCTATCTTTCTTGTTCTTTCATTGTTTATCAGTTTTCTCTCTGTATTGCTCTTTAAATTATTCTGTTCTTGTCTTCACTTTCTTTGTAATTCTCTCTCTATTTCTCTTTACCTGTGTTGCTTTCTTGTTCTTTCATTTTCTTTTTATTGTTTTTTTTTTGCTTTTTTTTTGTCTTTCACTATCTCTTCTCTTGTTCTTATTCTTTCATTGTCTTTTTCGGTCTGTCTTTCTCTGTTGCTCTTTTTCTCATTGTTTTGTTTTCCCTTTCTTTATCTCTCTATTTCTAGCTCTCTCTATTTCTAACTCTCTTGTGTTGGTTCAGTCTCTCTCTTTGAATCTATGACTTACTATCTCTCTCTCTGCCGATCTGTGACTCTTCCTCTATTTCTGAAGCTTCAGAAAGGCATAAATGTTTGGTGGATTGTTAGCGTAGGAGCCGCTGCGATTGAAGCTGGAATTCAGCTGCATCACCCGCTTGAAGATTTAGCACATCTTGACCCTTGGTGGCATGAAAAGCCATGAGAGCTGGAAATGAATGGGCCTCAGTAATAGAGATATTAGCTCTTCAAAGCCAGAGGACAGTGTGTGGTGGAGGATTCTGGAATGGCAGGTGTTTGTGAGCTGGAGGTTGAATTTGAAAAAAGCCGTAGGAGGGATAGACTGGCCTTCTCACAATGAAAATTCACAGATGCTATAAAGGGTTTAAGTCATTCTCATTCTGTTTTTGTTATGGTTTTCCAAAATGGTATCTCTCTCTCTCTCTCTCTCTCTCTCTCTCTCTCTCTCTCTCACTCACACACACACACACACACACACACACACACACACACACACACTCTTAGCATTCGCTTGTTCCTCTGACGCCTGCTGCATCCTCTTCTTCTCTTTTTCTCTCTTCTTCTTGTCCCCTTCTCTCTCGCTCTCTCTCTCTTGCTCACTCCCTCTGCAGCTCAAAGGGTTGTCTCTTCAGTGCCTGCTGTAGCTAAGGTGGCAAGTGGCTGTGAATGCAAATAAGATTCACCCCCTCCACCCCTTCCCCTCTCTCTCTCTCTCTCTCTCTCTCTCTTTCTACCTCTCTCACACACACATACTTACATATATATATGTATATATATATATATATATATATATATGTAAGTATGCTCAGTGAAAGAGCAGAATCCGAGAGAGGGGGCCAACAGGATGGAAAGAAGAATGGAAAGAAAATAAGAACATGATAAAAAAAGATTAAATGTCATTTGTTTTGTCTTTTTCTTTCCTTTGTCTAAAAAATATTGTGATTTTTATTCTTGTGGAGAAGGCCACGAGAATAAAAATTTATATTTTTTTCCTTTCTGATCCTCAAGTATCACCAGACACCGAGTACCAATGTCAGTCCTAACTCAGTCATGACTTGTGACGGGGGGAATAGACTGAGATAGACTTCAATGTTGTGTTTTGATGAAACCAGTTTTCTGGTTTTCTGGTCTAAAATTAAATAAATGTGTTTATGACTTTACTGGATGGAATACTTTATATTTGCATGCGTTCAGAACTAAGAAAAGTCAAGAAGTTGCTGTATTTTTTTGGTATGGTTTACCTTTGAATGCTTAATTAAATTTGATATACTGAAGTCCTTGCTGATTGTGCCTCCCCTTGAAATACTGTCATTACAGAATTTGCAGTCAGCATTTTTACTACTGTTTTTTCTGAAGTGTGAAATAATCCCAGACTTCAACATGTTGCTTGTTTCACTCAAGCCCTACTGGCATGCATGCAAGCATCACTTAGTAGCACCATGTCATGAATCAATATTCTCTTGCTGATAACATCCATCCATCCATCCACTTTCGAAGCCGCTTCTCCATCAGGGTCGCGGGGAATATTCTCTTGCTGATAACAGTACTATTTAAATGCCAGTGTCAGGCACAACATTCATTTATTAGTGTACTGAATATTTCTGCTGTTACCCTTTACATGTAGCATAGCAGATTTTTATTTGGTTCAAGTTGGGTTAGCAGCAAGCAAGCATTATGTTGTCATCATCGTAGTGAAGCTACAGTTAGCCTACTTCAGTCTGTCATTGTCATTAGAAATTTGTTTGTCCTCATTACCCATAAGCAAAGAGAAAAATTAGTTTTAAATGTTAACTACCTTCTATAAATGATCACATTCTTTAGAAGCCTGTAGGTTAGGACTGCTTTTTACAGCCCAAGGTTCCAGTGTTGGAGGTATTTTCGTTCTTTTGCTACCTCTTTAAAAAATGCCATATTGAACATTGTTTACTGACTACTGTGCCAGCTAGCTAGGTAGGTAGTATGCTAGAAACTAGCACAGCTCAGCTACATTTCCACTATTAGGAGAAGCAGTCAACCAACTACAGTAGTGCAGGGACAAATTGCAATGATGACCTTATATTTTGCAGTTGAGCAACATGCAGTACAAACAAAGACCAAGAGGTCTGGAGATGAAGGCCTTATCCACATCCAAAAACATGCCAGGCCTAAATTTGCCATGCTGACCGTGCTGTAAGAGGAATGTGTCAAAATGTTGAAGTGGTCCAACAGTCTTTGGACTGTGAGCCGTGCAGAAAGTGCTACGCTTTATTTTAATCTAAGTGATTAGTGGCCACGTTTTGTATGTTTTAATAAGATTAAGTCAATGTCAATGAGACATGGAGGAAAGAGATTGTCCCACAAAATGAACTAGATTACACTAAACCAACATGATTAGCCTGCATCTGTCTCACACACACACACACACACACACACACACAGAGAGGAAAGATGGGAAAGAGGCAAACCAGCCAGTGACTTTGCAGTCTTCAGAGCCATAAAAAGGGTTTTTAAAGCAATTATTACAGCATGAGTAGTTCCAGTTCTAATATATGATTGTGACCCACATTTAAAACCACTCTAAAATACTCAGTGTATGGACACAGAACAGAACAGCTTAGCAGTTTTTAAAAGGCATTGTGCTCTTTATAAGGTAGTCTTTGTCTGTAATATTATTGGCATCTAAAGCATGCTGTTAACAAACTACGTTGCTTGCTGGAAGAATTGCTTATTATGATTATTATTGTAATAAATGGAATTATTTTTTGAAGTATATTATAGTATTTTGTATTTTCCCATCATTTTAGAAGAGCAGCAAGATACTTGAGGCCATGTGTACTAGTAATTTAGGGCTGCTACAAACATTTATAAAATATAAGATAAATTTGCTTAAAATTTTAGCAGTAGCACGTAAATTTTAAGCAACAAAACCCACAATGATGTGGTGATAGGCATAAAGTAAAATGCAGTGAGCTGTTCAGAACCATAATAAACTTATTCAGACTGCAGAAAGACAGATATTGTGCAAAAATGGCATTAAGCACTTAAAAACTTATAGACAAGAGATAACAAACAGTGTTGTTTTCATTTTTAAGACATTGGTTATATATCTTTGCTGTTCTCTTGTGTCACTCATCATGTTAAAACATTGCAGAAACCTGTTCAGAGTTGCCAGATCAGGCAAAATCCACCAGAATAACATTTTATTCTACTTTCTGTAAAAATAATAGTTTATCAGTTATGTCTTTTTAGTATACTGTGTTAGTTCCATGTAACATCTTTATAAAGCATGAATAAAAATGTTATCAAGAAAAATAGAAAAAATGTAGTGGTACCAAAAATTCACATGAAAAGCAATTAAGTTTTTTTTCATGCACTCAATTAAAGTAAAACATGTCATGAATTTTTAATGCTTTTAGAATATTTGAAAGTATTTGATAAATACAGCCATACAGTTATTGTACCATTGTTAAGGTGTGTTGTAAGGCACAAGAAATAGGAAAATCACATTGCAGCATTGCCTCTAGTGGCTTACCTTATGACACTGGCATTAAATATCTGATAACAGGTAGTCAGGGTTGTGATACCCTGTAGTCAGAGTTTATAAAGCTGCTATATCACGTGTACGACCTCGCTGAGGCTTTATGAAGGATGTAGTGAAGCTCAGAGGCTGGGGTGCTGGTCATAACGCTCATGAAACCTGCCTGTAATTGTCACTGTGGCTGGTGTTGCTGGAAATTGCTTTAACCTTCAAGCCTTCTCCATCGCCACCACTCCGTAAATGTCATCCTATCTGGCTGCTCTCCCTCTGCTCGCTGTTTAAACACTCCTCTTTTCACATACTCACTCTATCTCTCCCAAACATTCCCCCTGTCACAAGCACACACACACACACACATTCTGTTCCAATCACCTTGTGGCAGTATGCCCTCTCTCTCTCTCTCTCTCTCTCTCTCTCCTACAGCCCTCATATTGGAGTGTGTCTGTGGGAATTTGTGTCCATTCAGTCAAAAGATCATTTGCGACGTCAGGCACTGATGTTTGATGAGAGCGTCCGGCTCACTGTCTGTGTTCCAGTTCATCCCAGAGGTCTTCAGTGGTGTTCAGAGTCAGGGCTCTGTGCAGGCCACTGGAGGTCCTCCACACCAGATTCTTCAAACCATGCCTTTATGGGCCTTGGTTTGAGCACATGGGCACAGTTATGCTGGATCAGGAAAGGGCCGTCCCTTCTTTTTCTTTGTACACTGTAGCATTAATGTTGCTGTTCACTGGAACTAAGGGGCCCAAACCCTAAAAACAGGCCCAGAACATTGTTCCTCCTCCAACAAACTTTACTGGTGGCACTGTGCAATCCGGTAGGTAGTGTTCCCCTGGCATCCACCAAACCCAGATTCGTCCATCAGACTGACAGTTAGTGAAGCATGATTTATTAATCCAGAGAACAATTTTCCACTGCTGTAGAGTCCTGTATCTTTACAAGAATCCAGATTACGCTTGGCATTGTGTCACATTAATTAGCAGAAGAACACGTGTTTATTTCACTTTGTATTATTATTGATGTTAGTTGTTAATTGTGCATATTATTGAAAATAAATGAATTTAGTAATGCAATAAATCAATTTTCTATGAGTGTAATGATACTCTGCCTCCTGTCTTTCATGCTCCCACTTGCTAGTGCCATGATCTTGCACCTTAATTTTGAGCTTGTGCTATGATCATGAAAATGGGGCCCTGATAATCTCACTCTAATGCTACTGGGCCAACATATTCTCTCTTTGACCTCCATACTGGATGAGACATGTTAATTCAGCAAAATGACCCCAATCTTCATGCTGCATTATGTTTTAGCTTAACTATCAATCATGGTTACCATAGTTGTTCTTATCTTGAATTTGCATGACAGACCACAAGTGTAGCATGAAATAATTTTTGAAGTTTTATAATTACGTTACTTTGGAACCAGCACAGAGCACAACACAGTGTGATATGATTTGAGTGGAATAATCACTGGGAGCAAAACTAAGGGAAAATCAGTTATATAGACAGTGGATTGTATTCAGAGCCTTTTGTTTTTATGTTAGTAAGCATAATACTGTTCATTGTCTCTTGAAAAAAGTGCAGTTTCATGTTTATTTTTATTTTTTTTACAAAGTTAATGTTTCTTCTAAATGTTTGGCCTGTGGTGTGGATGAATGAAGGCAGGGTGTAACACCAGGCCAGCATCGGGTGTTTGCCATCTGTTTATTTCTGGAAAACATTGTTGAATCTGTCCAGCAGATTTCTAACCAAATGTGCCTTCTACACTTAAAAAATTAGAACTTGTGGTGAATTTAAGCATGCATGTGTATATGTGTGTGTGTGTGTGTGTGTGTGTGTGTGTGTGTGTGTGTGTGTGTGTGTGTGTGTGTGTGTGTGTGTGTATGCCACAGGGAGCAGTCTGTAGCCTAGCCTTGATTTCCAGTCGATTGCATTGCCTTCACAGACTGCACCACCAAACTGGCATCAGCCCACCCCCCTCTGGGGCGAAAGGGAAGATATTTCAAATAGAAATATTTTCAGTTCTCTCACTTAAATGCACAGAACCACAGTTTTGAAAGCTTCTGAATTCTCACATCATAAAGTGATGGAGAAGAGTTGTGGCCGGCTCTGTTCAATGCCAGGAATCGAACTGATTCCAGTTGTCAGCTAGATTGAACACCAGCTGTGCCCATTTCCTTCCTTCATGCGTTTTTAGAGGAAGGAGGAGATTGCCGTCATTTACCTTTTAGACCTGTGTGGCCTTCTGATTACAAGACCGGGTGTCCAAATCAGAGAATGTGTCATTTTGATTGATGTCAACTAATGAAGTATGCTCTGAAAGTGTGTGTGTGTGTGTGGGTAAAGGTTTGTTTTTGTACATTATAAGGACAAAAATATTCTGAAAAAACAAAGAAACACGATTAGCGTACAATTAAAGGGCCAACAAAATTATCTTGAATTTGTTTTCATTGTTTACAGCTGAAATGTTAAAAGTATCTCTTTATGGTTACTGAGGATTAGATTATTGTTATTTTAAGGGTTAGACTTAGAAAATTATTTTTACATTACATTCATTACATTACATAATGTGTTTTTGCCTGTAGGAAAATAGAATACATGCTAATAAAAATAAAAGTAAGTAGCGGTGTCGGGACTGATTTAGATGGCACAATAAATTCTTGGCTGGGATGAATCGTGAATTTCACCTTTGTAGGAAAGGAGGCTACAATCAATATAGTTTCTAAAAGTAATAACCTTGACTACAAGGTATGTGTTAACCTCAGGACAGGAAAAAACTCAGACATACATAACTCAGAAAAAAGAAACTTCTTCTGTTACACAAAGAATCAGTAATATGTAGATTCTTTTTAATATTCTAACATTCTTGCCTTTTAGATTTTTTTCTATAAGCCACCTTTAAAGTTAAATAACTGTTATTATAGAGCTGTTAGTTCTGAAGGCACCGTCTGTTTGATTGAGAAGCGTTTTTCAGCAATAACTGTATAACTCTGTTGAGCACCGGTTGCTAAGCAACAATTTGCTTTATGCTGCAACTAACTGTTACTGAGACTGTGTCCGAAACTGTGCCTTGTTCACAATATAGTGCACTATTTTGGGGTCTGGCATTTTGTAATGGTCTCTGAAAGCAGTGGAAAAGATCCAGTGCATTTAAGTGAACTGTCCCACAATGCACCATAGTAAGTAGTGTACAACCAACAGTAATGAGCAAATTCTGTGATCCAGATGTTCTAATGTAGTTTATAGTGATTAGGGAACCATTTCAGGCACAGCATACGTTTCTGCTTACTAGCACATGGATACAATAGATGTCTTTTGTAAATAATATCCGACCTGCAGTTTGATGGGTGAGATTCTGAAAAAGAGCAACTGCAAAAAACAACTGCAGGCCTACATCAAATTCTGAAGATGTCATTGCCCATAAGCAAGCTTTCAGCTGGCACCTGTGATGCACACGCCAAAGGCAAATAGCACACTCCCCCTTGTGTTCTATTACTAAGTGGTTAGTGTATTTATAGTGTTAAATTGTGTGCTTGATAACACAGCTGGGAAATATGATAAAAAATAATATCACAATAATTCAAGAAATTTTCACAGTACACAATACACCACAATATTTTTTTTCTGGTATCTGATAAATTGGAACAGACTTAGTACTACACTTGAAAATACTGTCAAAAACGATGAATGCAGTTGATTAGCGTACAATTACACTGCACACTAAATGAAAGTAAACTGGACTAATTATGTTTTCCTTGTGATCAAACATGCAGTCGGAAAGTGTTTTTAAGTACTAGCGATGCTCAGGAAAGCACATAATAAATGTGCTTAAATTATCATGATAATAATAAATATTGTCATATTGCCCAGCCTTACTAGGTTACTTTAATGCTTTAAATACGCACTGTTTATGTTCTTCCAGCCCACACAAACTGATGATGGCCTTGGAAGAGTTTTGATTTTTATTTCCCTGTTACAAGTTCAAAGTGCTTTGCCTCACACAGCTCACAGTTATGTTTGTTGATTAAACAGGATTTTACATATATTTCGGAAGTGCAGATTTATTTGTGTTTTCTTTTATTTATAAATAAGATTTCAATAATGAAAGTACATTTAAGCAGGGGAAAATTGGTGGGCTAGTCCCACTCGGGCCAATTACGACACCACACCTAGTTAGAAGAGCACAGGTTTGGTTCCTGACTCCTCTGTGCACAGCACACCTGATTTTGCCTAACTAGATATTGGATGGGACCTGTAAATGCTGGACTTCCTTGAAGGGAAGTATGGAAATGGTTAAGCTAATACACTGACAGACATTAAATCATCATTGTTTATTTGTATTAATTTACATATCATTTTCTCAAGTGCCCTAGACACTGTGTATATAATACATATGAGGCATAAATATGGCTTCGCATCCTGATATAGCATAAAAACAAACCTGTGTGTATGTCTGTGTGTGTGTCAGTCTCTGATTCATCCAAATAAATCAGTGGCCTGGTCTCACTCCTACAGCCCTCATAACCGTTGGCAGTCACACTCATAAGCTCATGCAGATACATAAAGATGCGTAAGTGTGTACAGACATCAACTCATGTTAAATCCTCACTCATGCATGCACTCCAAAAAATTAATTAAACATACATACTTACTGATGCATATTCACGTACACATTAACATAAACACACACATACACAAAAATTCACCTACCAAACCTCCAATTATGGCTGGCATTCAAAGCTTTTTATAGGATAAAGTGCACAAGCAATCCCCCCCCCTCCCCAACACCCCCACCCCCCCCCTAAACTCAGTACTGGCTGGTGTTCGCAGCCCTGTTAAGGCTGCAGGGCGGCACGAGCTGATTGGTGCAGAGTGAGGTCAGTGCAGGAAGTGGAGCTGAAGTAATCTATTACATAAATACTAAGAGAGAGAGAGATTCAGAAGGGGAGGGATGAACAAACTGTGTGACAGAAAGATAGAGAGAATGCTACTATTACTCTCAGTTACTGGGTAAATACTATGATTTAGAAATACTGCGAAAAGGTAAAAAAAGACATACATGTGTTTAATTTTCAGTCAAAATGGCCAATAAATGTAAAATCTGAAAACATACATTAACAGAATGTTACCAACCTAAAAAAAATCAATTTAATGTCAATTTTTCAGTATTTATTGTGTCTACCTTTTCCTTTATTATGCTTTGATTCTTTTAGAAGACTTACTTTTCAGATTTACTTTTCAGAAACCTGCAGGGTTATTTTTCCACACTTTTCCACACCACAGCTGAGGTGCAGAGTGCGCAGAGGTCACCAACTTTCTGCAGAGTCAATCACTACAGACCTCCAGACTTAATGTGGCCTTCAGATTAGCTCAAGAACAGCACAGAGAGCTTAATGGAATGGGTTTCCATGGCCGAGTATCTGCATCCAAGCCTTGTATCACCAAGTGCAATGTAAAGCGTCAAATGGTCAGTGTAAAGTGCCGTCACTAGATTCTAGAGCAGTGGAGACGTGTTCTCTGGAGTGACGAATCACGCTTCTCCGTCTGGCAATCTGATGGACGAGTCTGGGTGCGGCGGTTGCCAGGAGAACAGTACTTGTCTGATTGCATTGTGCCAAGTGTAAAGTTTGGTGGAGGGGGGATTATGGTGTAGGGTTGTTTTTCAGGAGTTGGGCTCGACCCCTTAGTTCCAGTGAAAGGAACTCTTAATGCTTCAGCAGACAAAGAGATTTTGGACAATTTCATGCTCCCAACTTTGTGGGAACAGTTTGGGGACGGCCCCTTCCTGTTCCAACATGACTGTACGTTAGTGTACAAAACAAGGTCCATAAAGACATGGATGAGCAAGCTTGGCATGGAAGAACTTGACTGGCCTGCACAAAGTCCTGACTTCAACTCGGTAGAACACCTTTGGGATGAATTAGAGCAGAGACAGGCCTTCTCGTCCAACATCAGTTTCTGACCTCAAAATTGCCCTTCTGGAAGAATGGCCAAAATTCCCATAAACACACTAAACCATGTGGAAAGCCTTCCCAAAAGAGTTGCAGCTGTTACAGCTACAAAGGGTGGGCTGACATCATATTAAACCCTAAGGATTAAGAATAGGATGTCACTCAAGTTCATATGCATGTGAAGACAGATGAGCAAATACTTTTGGCAATATAGTGTACCTCTTGATGAATGAATAACTTGCACATAATGGCTGTTTTGACTGGAAAGTAAATAAATGAAGGATGGTCTCTGACTTTTATGCACAATACATTAAGTACAAATATTATGAGATCCAACAAACAAGACCTTAGGCTTTAAGGGGTTAATGGCATTTGTAAAAGAGGAGGAGAAGAAATAAATGAAAGAGTAGAGAGAAAGAAAGAAAGAGTAGCAGTGTTACAGCTGATACTATATGCTGTCTACCAGCTTATTTTTTTCATTTACATGACTGTTTAGCCTCCACTGATGCGTAGCAATGCTGTAGAACACAACGATGTAATGAGATTTTGCCTAATTGCCTACAATGCAAAGCTGTGCCACACTAATGCTAATAGAAACAGCTAGAAGAGAAGCTAAAACAGATTTGTGTGAAATATGCTGCTAATCCAATCATATTTCTATACATACATATTTATTATATTATTACGTTACATATATTATAATAGAAATCACAAAGTAATATACATATGATAAGTATGGTTTTGATTTGATTGAAATTTCTTGATCAGGAATGTGTTTCTTACTTTTTTATTTCTTGAACACAAGGATGAACACAAGCCACAACAGAGGCACAGGTTGATGACACTGGTTCTTCTTCTGTTCCAGTAAAATTATGATAATCAAACTGTTGCTTTTTGATAATGTTTTAGCACAAATACAGAGTTACGGTAGTAGCTTATCAAGCCTGGTCGAGTTTAGCATGGCGCGTACATGACGAAGGTACTGTAGAGACCTGTAACACTAGAAATGTATTTATCACTTTACATAAATCACAGTGGAATGCTAGAGTGTGTGTGGATGTATGTGTGTTATATACATGTTTGTGAAGTACTCAGCTCTTTTCCAACGTTATACCTCACTTAACTGTATTACAGCTGCACAATTGTTGCAAATTGGCTGCAGTACAGACGAGAACTTTACCCATGGCTCACAAATTAAAGTAATGTGGCTTAATGTGTGCAGTGACAGGTTCTACCATCCAGTACTCACAATCAGCAGGCTTTATTAGCTTCACACGCAGGACGCCTCTCATTCTCTGTGGCATCCTGGAAGCTTCTTGGCCAAATTTGAGTGGGCCCACAATTTAGCCCTGCAGTACGCCACTGAGAGAGACGTGGGGAAGAAAGAGAGAGAGGTGCACTGAGAAAGAAGGGGCGGAGAGTTAATGGATAAAATATAGAGAAAAATTGCGGAAAAGCAGCAGGGAGGCAGAAGAGGAAAGCAAGATAGAGAGAGGGAGGAGAGGAAGATGAGGGATTTGGCTGAGCATTGGTGCTGTACTCATTAAACACACTGAAACATGCAGAACTATGCACACAAGGTTGACTCTGAATTGATTTTCTAAGGTAACTGGACTTGCCTGAGGCACGTAAGCCATTTAGAGGCAGTGCATAAAAAACAGGAGAGAAATGGAGAGAAATGGGAAACGGGAGAAAAATGAGAGCTGCTCGTTCACCTTACTAAACTAAACTTCAGTTATTGCCTGAAATTTTCCTTTTTTCTTTTGTCCTCTATCTTTCTGTATTTTTCTATTTCTGTTTCCTCGCTTTGGCTGTCAGCCTCGATCGCCATTCAGAGTTCAAACCGAGTTCAGTTTCTCACTCATGTCCATCCCAATAAAGGTTTCCATCTCGCTTTTTCTCTCTTTCTCTCTGTCGCTTCAAAACTGCATAACTCCCATTTGTTTTGTTGTTTATTGTTTTAAAGCATTGCCGACTGACTTTCACATTATATAAAAGTTTCTTAGCCAATGGACCAACAGAAATGACAAAATACAATAAAAAGCTATGCTAATGTAGATTGAAATTAAGAATGTTTTTTTCCATCTCTAGGAAAGTTTCATAGATACATGGTTTTCTATGTGCTTATATAGTGTAATAATGATGTATTAGAAGATGTATATATTACATATTAGAAGATGAAAAGTTCTTTTTCATCAGTACAAGAAAATTTACTGTTTTCACTGTTGCCTGATAAAAGATGTACTGAGTTTCTTTCCCACTTTTTTCTACACATTATAAGCACAATCCAAGGTGTGTTCCATTTCTTCATGTTGCTTTGCCAGCAGAGTGAAGCAAAAATGTTTTGAGCCACAAAAATTGAACGGGTCTGACATTGGGATGCATGATTTTGACTAATGTCCATCACATAACCTGATATTTATTCCTGCAGGGTTTTGTCTGCTTGGTCTTCTTCATGTCCTGTTTGCTCTGCTGAATAAAGCTTTATTTCCATGACTGTGTGCTTAATAAAAGACAAATAAACATCCATGTTGTTTTATGACATCATCATGGCAGGTTTTGATAAACACCTGCTTGTGCTACAAAATAATAATAATAATTACAGCATCTCTTATCCATGTATTTCCAGTATGTGTATGTGCAGAGTGTGTGTGTGTGTAAGTGTGAATGTGTGTGTGAACATGTGCGTTTCTCTATGAGGGGCTCCTTCGTCCTTAGGCTCCTTCACTCCCCACGTGGTGTTTTGTTTTTTTGTTTTTTTCGGGGCGTGGGGGTGAGAGCCGGACAGGGCAGAAGGGAGCAGGGGAGAGAAAGAGGAGGAGGAGTGGGGGGGCAGTCTTGTTTTTCAAGCCACTGAGGTTAATTCCTTATTCCTCCTCATTGATTTTTCCTTCATCCCCGGAAGCCAAACAAGCCGTTGGAACCATAGACACTAAAGATAGTGTAAAAAAGGGCAATAACAAACAGCGCAAACAAGGACAGAGCCAATTCCCACAAGCCACAGGGAAATATTCACAGATCTAATAGCACATTTCTTTGATCTTGCCAAGAGTTTGTGTCTTTCTTGCACTGATTCTGTGTTTATGATGCCTTTTTTGTTTTCTTTAGTTTTTTCCTCTTTTGAACAAATAAGATCAATGACCTCTTGATGATTTGTCTTTTTTGCTCTTTCTTCTTTTCTTTTTTTGATTTTTTTCTCTTAGTTTTGAGGTTTTTTTCTTACCACAGTAATCTTTTTTGAATTTTCTCTTTTCTCTCTTTTTCCCCCCTCCTTTTTGTCTTAACCCTAGGTCCGCTCACAAAAAAACACGATGAATCTTCAATGAACCGGCCGCGAGACGAAGGTATTTTTGTTGCATGTTTTTCCTTTTTTCTTGTATTTTTTAAGTCTTTTTTTGGGGGGAATTAAAAAAAGATCCTTCTTTATTAGTCATGTGTAGTAGCATTTGTTATCCTCATGTGCAAATATAGATATTTATTTGTATGTCTGAGTGTGAGTGTGAGTGTGTGTGTGTGTGTGTGTGTGTGTGTGTGTGTGTGTGTGTGTGTGTGTGTGTGTGCGTGTGTGAAAAACTTGAAAGCGTTATTGGATGTCTTTGAAGAAGAGTAGTAAAAGACCGTCAGCAGAGCTGGTTCCTGTGCAGAAAAATTGTAGCTTTCTAACGAAAGGAGTGCTGGCCAACAACAAAATCCTGCCGTATCACCAATAACGCACTAGATGACAGAGGCTTTGAAACATAATGCTCAAACAAAATTGTTTAAGCCATAATTTCACAGCTTTGCTGGTTTCACCAACTGTTGCTGCTGTGTGGCAGCATTGTGCGAGGCCTCGTAGAGATTATGATGGCTGAAATATCACCCCAGCTCTAATGAGGACAAATCAGCCAGGCTCTATGCTGCACTCCAGTGCTGGTAGAGGAACCTTGGGAGTGGCTTTATCTGCACACACAGTAAATACCACTCTGCAAATATAAGAAAATGACACATTGACACTGACAAAAAAAATTGGTGCACTGAGTTTACTTGGTTCAGATGTGTACATCTTTCAGTGATGAATGAGGTTGTGTTCACCCTTAGCAGGTTTGGTTCGATTAAAGCAAACCCTTCTGCAGGAGTGTTGAAGTCCTGGAGGGCCAGAATCCAGCACAGTTTGGTGATGATCCTACTCAAACACACCTGATTCAACTCAGCAGTTAATTGCCAGGTTTAGGTGTTTTCAGAGCAGGAAAATCATCAAACTGTGCTGGAAACTGGCCCTTCAGTACTGCAGTTTGCTACTCCTGCTCTAGTGCACGTAAACAAGTGATGCTGTCATTCAAACTCTTGTGCGCCTCCAAACAAACTCCGGGGCAGTTGTTTGAAGTAAGAACACGGTGCAGACCAGAGACGTCTGTATGACCAAACATAGAATGAACCTCATTCTCGTCCTTGCAGATCTGCGGTATAAGCAGCAGAAGAATGCTCACAAGATGTGTTTTCTCATCTATTATTGGGCTCTGAATTGGTCATTATAAAATAGATTTCATTTTAGAAAGTGGCTGGTGCACATATAAAGCCATTCTAAAATATTCTATAGGAAATTATAAAATACTCTCTCTATATAACCCTGCTCTTCAACTGTATTATGTATTAACATATCATGTTTTTGCTGCTTTATAAAAAGCAACAAGCCACAGTAAAAGCAATATGTTATGGCCATGTGTTACAGTGGTTATACCTTGCTTTGTCATTAGCAAAGTAACACATAGCCTCTCGTGGTTTATTGCTTTAGAATATCAACAGAGATAGATAAAACAAGTTATACATAAAACCAACAAGTTGGGACAGAGAATAGATTGGCTGTGAAAGTTCGATGGATGTTATGCTACTAATGTCACCAAAGCCTGTCAAAATTCAACTTTTACAAACTTTCTACTTGCAAAGGTGACTTTTGCTCACATCTTTTGGTTTGATGTGAAATATGTCAGTGTGAATTCTAACCGATATATTACTAAATGCAACTGTTATTTAATTTCCAGGAACCTGAACCTGATATTAAGGGGGCTTTTAAAGCTGTGCTGTTTGGTACAGACTTGTGAAACATTTTCATTAGTTTGGTCTGTTTGGACATGTGTGATAACACCCATACTTGGAGTCATACAACTGAACCTTGCACTGGTGAAAATCATGAGTCTCAGTCTTCCAAGTCACTTCCAAGTGAATGCTGATTCAGTTTACTGCTTCTGGGAACGTATCTTTACTATGGTCTGCACCAAGCAAGAGATTTTAACTAGTCATGCACCAATATAAGAATTCTGGGCCAATGGCAATATTCAGTCTTTCAGTCTGAGAACAGCCTGTGAAGAGGTAATAAACTGATACCAACAGTGGTAAGTAATGCTGAACACTGCTTCATTCAATTTATATGAGTAGTGTAAAAATGAACTAGCTTTTATTGACTCTCCCTGCTAGCGTCTTGGGTGCCAGAATGTAGCTGCTACACCATTTGAGGAGGAAGGGGAAAATTCAAACTAGAGAACTAGCGCTAGAGAAGAAGGAGCCAACTTCAGCCTCATAGTTTTATTGCTGGTATTGTTTTTGTAGTAGAAGATTTAAGCTATCAAAACATCCTACCTAGAGTTTTATGTGTGGAGCTATCTACTCGAGTAGCTGCAGGTTTTGTGCATGTGCAGTGCTATGGGAGACATTTTAATTGTGCTGCTGTAGGGCATGCAGTGTCACCTAAATGTCTGTGGAGATCTTCCGGCATAGAATAAATACGTCATCAGATATTGGTTTGAAATATTGACCAGAATGCTGTTGATTTATTAAAAAAAAAAAAAGCAAATATCTGCCAATACTGATATGATTCCGATATCATTGTGCATCCCTAAATTTAACATCACAGAATGATATTCTGCTAGAAACAGCAGGCAAGCAGTAAAATTATAGCAAATATATGTTTTTGAACTTGTCATAAGGATTTCAAACCTTTTTTTTTTATTGGTGGCAAATGTGAAAGTTGCAGACCATTTGTATTCCTCCAAAATATCTGACCAAGCAGCTATGTAAAAAGATTCACAAAAATGTCACAAGAACTCAAACTCCAGTGTGGACCTTGGCAAGGAAACTAGATGTGAAAGCCTAACACACCCTAAAATATATATAATATCAGTTTTGTCTTTTTTTTTGTCTGTGTTAATGTACTACATTTTATTTATGTGGAAATGATGTACACATATGAATAAAGCAAATTTAATGCAGTACTTTTCTCAGTGCTCACATTACACATGAGGTCCTGTTCAGTAATGTTTTAAATCTTTCTTAGAGATGGTGATAACTCTGTGCACCTCTTTGTCCTGGTTCTTTTTGGACTCAATTCTTGCGAGGGGTTTCTGATGGAACTGTGTGCTTTTTGTCCTGCTGCTGTTTCTTGAGACGGCTTTTCTGTTGAGCTGTGTGCTTCTTTCTTTGCCCTGCCACTGTTTCTTGTGCCAACAAAGAGACTCTTTTTCTCTCTTTGCCATTTTCAGTCTTGTTGTTTTCTTTTTTCTCTCTTTTTCGGAAACTAAGTTTGCTATTTGGTTTTCAGGAGTTCACTGTGCAGTATATCTTTACTTTTCCTTTCTTTTCCCCCGGAAGACATCAACACAGTTTGTGGCTAATACAGTGTTTTAATTTGTGAATGGTTGGATGGATCCTTAGGGGGCTAGTCAGAGTATCTTTCTGCCCTAATAGAGAAGCGCACTCACTGAGGCATCATTAGTGCTTTTAAATGAAGCTTTCTCATGGTGTTTTACTGTTAACTAATGATAATCTGACATAGTGCCAGTGCCTCTGATAGCCAGAACTGTACTGGGCCCATATCCTGCATTTTTCTTGTGTTTTATTATTTTCCCTGAAGTCCACTTAGGGCTTTTGTGTAGGTTTATGTACAAAAGCAGGCAAAAATCATTTTTTACATGACCACTTTTCAACCTTCCCCTGTCCCCTTAGAATTAGGCTGATGTTGCTTCTGTGCCTTTAAGACTGATGTGTGTAAACGAGCTCTGTTCTCCTTGTAGCTTCTGTGTGAATTGGTGGGGCTAAAAAGCTTTAGATGAATAGGCAGGTATACACAAATGTGTTGCTTTTTGTGACTCATGAAAAAAATTGAATTCAGAACAAGTTAATTTCCATGTACGGACCAAATACAACCTGAGCATGACCAGTACATTTTAAAACTTTAACAGCGTTTACATACTACTTCAAAAAAAAGGCAGAAAAGTGATTCTGTGAAATAAAATAAAAATGATAAATGTCTGAATGCGCTAGATGAAGGTCTGCACCAAAGTCACTGTGTGTGTGTGTGTGTGTGTGTGTGTGTGTGTGTGTGTGTGTGTGTGTATCAGGGCCAGGTGTTGAAGGGGATGATATTTGTGTGCAGGGTGGTGTTAAGCCGGTGTGCTGAGAAAAGGATTGATTTCTCGCTGAAGGAGAGGAGTGTGACGTCTGAGGTGTGTGTGTGTTGTGTGTATGTGTGTGTGTCAGAGAGAGAGTGAATCAAAGAGGATGCATGTCCACCTGAGCCCAGCTGATTATCCACAGAAAAACTCATCACCTTGCAATATTAGTACACGTACATGCACATACTTATTTATACATTTCACATTCGACCCACCTAGCTCCTCTCTCTCTCTCTCTCTCTCTCTCTCTCTATCTCTCTCTCTCTCTCTCTCTCTCTCTCTCTCTCTCTCTCTCTCTCTATCTCTCTCTCTCTCTCTCTGATTCTCTCTCTCTATCTCTCTCTCTCTCTCTCTCTCTCTCTCTCTCTCTCTCTCTCTATCTCTCTCTCTCTCTCTCTCTCTCTCTCTCTCTCTCTCTCTCTCTCTCTCTCTCTATCTCTCTCTCTCTCTCTCTCTCTCTCTCTATCTCTCTCTCTCTCTCTCTCTCTATCTCTCTCTCTCTCTCTCTGATTCTCTCTCTCTATCTCTCTCTCTCTCTCTCTCTCTCTCTCTCTCTATCTCTCTCTCTCTCTCTCTCTCTCTCTGATTCTCTCCCTCACTCTGTCTGTCTCTTTTCTCTCTCATACTTTCTCTTTTTCTGTGTGTGTGTGCGCATGTGTGTGGATGTGTGTAAGCTGCTGGACCCGAGGTTGCGATAATGGAGAAGTGAAAACTGTCATTCTGTCCATCAGATCGTCATTCCATTTTTTATTGCTCTCATGGTGGCTGCACATTTGATCTGACACAGCTAGCAATGTGCCAGTATACAAAATAACCTAAACCTTTTATCAATATAAGACGATATTGTCACTATATTCCATTATATATATAGACATGCGTGTACAATGAAATAATAATTTATAATAACATAAATTGCACTGTATACTGCACTGTATCATTTAATTAGTGTGTAAATGCCCCAGCAGTCATTATATAACAATGCTTAATGTGGAAACCTTTACTTAGTAGCCTATGTTTATGAGAAACACCTACATCAAGAATGCTAATTTCTGCTTACAGGAATATGATATTTTGATTCATATGTTAGCAGCAGACTAACAGCAGTGGAGTTTTTTCCACACTGGATTCAGCACTACACAGCTTCATTCTACATTCAAATGTTGAACATAAAAAGCTGGTGAGAGTCATTCAGGTACATTTTTTAATTTGTTCCAGTTTTACATTAAATCATTTAGTCAATATTTACATATCGGTGTTTTCAACCATACAAAACCAATTTGGTTAGAGCGAAGTATAAATTCTACGTGTTCTAATATACTTGTCCTCAGGTTTCAGATATTTAGTAGTCTAAGAAGCTGTAAATAAAAATGAAGAAGGCTGAGATATGTGTAGAATGATGACAAGATTCTAAACTGACTGAGAAAGCTGTGTAGCCTTGAGAATGAAGTGATCAAATTAATATCCAGAGATCCTCAAATTTCAAGTGTCAATCAAATTTCAAGGCAGAGAGCTTAAAAAATCTTGTAAATAGACAATTACTATATTACTATTACTATATATTATTTATCATTTAATACCTTCTGCTTTACAGAATGTATAAAAATGTCTGAATGTCGAATAGTTTGTAATATTTAAATCCACACTGTACAAGTTATTATTGCGTATAAAATAAGCAAAAAAAAAGTTAATATCACAGATCAATGTATTCAAATAACCACACTCATTTCGATTTTGGGAACCAACACATGATATCAAACAAAAGCGCTACTTAACCTGTTTACTGCTCTCCACTCAAGCGTGAAGAACCTGTATTTCAAATCAAATGCACTTTACAAAAAAACAAAGAAAACAGGACAATGTGTGATATAAGAAACCACCAAGACTGAGAATCATTTCTGAAGTAAAAGAAAAGAAGTGAAGAGGGGAAATACATGCAGTATATGCATTGATAATAACAGACTCAGCTCCGAACATGATGAATGTGATTAAGGATGTTTACAATAACTACAGCTAATGCTGAGTTCTGCCCTAAATGGATGCATTTATCCAATTTACAACATCGCTTTCACCCAGTCATGCTTTTTATGGATCTCCACTTTCGGAGGAGACAGATTGAATGTACAGGCTGTCTTTAAAGTGAGCATCCAGACTGATCCCAGGCTTCCATTCGAAAGTGTCCTTGTATGTTTTCCAGGAAGAATTAACATGCAAATACTGGAACTGAATGTCGATGAATGTGATTCTGCCATACAATAGACAAGAACGTGCAACAGCTTAGACTGTCGCACAATGCACCACAAAATGCACCCAGTTCTATTCAGGTGAACACAACATGATATTGTCGAGAAGGGCTGAATGTAGCAGGATAAGTCTTTGTGCCACACAATGCTGTTTTTATTTTTACTTAGCATGTATATAAGGGGGAATTTATTGAGTTTCAGTAGACCGTGTTAGTACTACACACATATAAACAAAACCTAATTAAAGCCCAGAGTTGCTAAAGACAACATCATCCACAAAACTCAAAAAAGATTTAGTAAGAAGAACCAGCATCACTTTATTATGTATTACATGGTAGAGGAACACCATAAAAGAACATGTCAGAAAAGATGTAGTGCATTTGCTTGCTGTGTTCTGCTAGTGAAATAGACAAGCAAGTGGGCAGTAACTCTTTACTTGCTACTTACTATTTGTTATGTACTCAGGACTCAATTGTGCCTGGCTGACAGTTTTTCTGACTTAAATTTATGAAAGTAAACATATCACAATTTATTGTTATTAACCAAGACAATACTAATTGCCCCTAGGTGTGAGTGTGTGAGTGACTGTCTGTGTTTGTCTGTCTGCCCTGCGATGGACTGGCGACCTGTCCAGGGTGTATCCTGCCTTCCGCCTGAAGACTGCTGGGATAGGCTCCAGCACCCCCCCGCGACCCTGACGGAGAAGCAGCTTAGAAAATGGATGGATAAATATGGGCACTATATAAATAAACTTTGACTATATACTGCAAAAAAAAAAAAAATACTGTTGTTACCTTTGCAGATACCAGTTTTGGGGGTAACGTGGTATAAAGTTACAGGTTTCCTGTAACAAAGTAGTGCAGTGCATTACAGTATAAATGCCTGTAATCAAATTACAGTTACTGCCTTTGATACTTGCATTATCCATATGTCTTGAACAGAGCAATATCAATTACAGATGATTTATTCAAAACATACGTCTGTGTCTGTACATAATTGGTGCACATGTGTGCTAGCTGCACCAGCAAACTGCTTGACTTTGCTTATGAATATGAACAGTGTGAGCGTGGGAAGTGCTGTAAACTCTCCGAAAGTCTGTCAGAGCATCTGATAATGTTAATATGAAACTAATGGATAAATATCCCTGTGCTGAGGAAGAAAGAGGCCAGACCTCATCTAATGATTTCATTTTAAGGCAGCTGTTTCTAAAATGTTTCTATTCTATAGGCTAGTTTTTAGGTTTTCAAACTGCATCAGTGGTTTATTTTTATCAGTATAACTGGCTCACAGGCAGAGATATTGACAGATTCTTTCACAAAATGTTTGTTTCTAAATACAGTACTGACATGATTTCCCCCTTGTACTTTTTAGTTGGTGCAGATCTGTATCAGTTTCTGAGTATCAGGATTACCATTTAAGAAGAGTAATTAATAATTTGTAACGGTTTAGATTTTTTGAGTAATTACCCCAGTACAGGCAAACACTGCTTACTTAGTGTAAAATATTCTAAATACTATTACTATTAATACTATTAACAAACCAGGTGGGGTACACCTGTTGTTTCTGACTTGTTACCAGTTCTATATTTAGACTAATTATTGGTATATCTGGCAAATATCAAATCAGTTACTAGGTACTTGCAAGATATAGGAATAACAGCATAAATCCTGGATTGGGTAAGTGAGAGAAAAAAATTATTTATCTGAGCCAGTCTGGTAATAAATCTATCCTGAAATAGCACACAGTCACACTGTGTGTTGAGATGCTGTCAGCTGTGTATTTCTTCTAGTGGGCGTGTAGAGTGATTGAGTAGTTTGAGCATGATATTCTGCTTAAGATGCTCATCTTAAGTAAAGTGCTTTAATTAAAAAAAATTGAAAGCTTAGTAGTTTTTAAAGAAACAGTATCTGTGTATGTATTAAGATGTGTATCTGTATCAATATTGTAATAAGGTATTGGTATCATTATTAGTATATGAACAATAAAACTGGTAGCGTGCCATCTCTACTCACTTTATTAGACCATATTGTTACTGTAGCACAGTCCATTTTTACTGTAGTATAGTCCATTATTACTGACGTCTATGCATTACTGTCATACAGTCTATATTTTAGTCTATATTTGACATCCTCTACAGAGAACACGCTCACCCCATGTTTTATATTGTAATTTAGTGATATTGTAATCTGGTATCTGAGTTTTACCGTTGTACAGTCTGAGTTTCTACTGTACTGTAGTGCATGTGTAATGTGGTATAGTGCCTGCTTTGTTCTTGTAGTTGAGGGCTACTAAAGGCACTCCAGTGAACAGGAGTTGTTTTTTTTTTCTTTTGCTGATGCGCTTGCACATCTCCCATCAGGCGTGATTGGCTGATGCAGATTGCAGAGAAAGAGTGTTTGTGTGCATATGTGTGTGTCTCTCTTTCTCTCTGATAAGCCTTCCCTTTCAATCCCTGTTTACCCTCTTTCCAGCCTTTCACAAATCTCCCTAACCTTTCTAATGTGATTCCCTGCTGCCCCTTCGTTCCTTTTATTTCGCTGTATACCTTCACTGCTCTCTCTTTCAGTGCAGTAGTTAGTTTGTGGGGTGTGATGTGTGCTGACAGCTGACTATTCACCTGTACCCTTCCATTAGCAATAGTGTTCTATACCTATATTACCCCCTCTGCTGCACACAGTATCTCAGAGCCATACAGACATACCTACACCACACACACTGTCTTGTCCTATGCTCTTAAAAAGATAGTTCTTTAAGGGTTATTTAGGAATGAAAGTGGTTCTATATATAACCATGAACTCTCAAGGAACTCTGCATCATGAAAGGGTTGATTGAGAATGTGCTGTATATGGTTCTATATGGAACCTTTTAGAAAAGGCTTCTAAAAAGGTTCTTCTGTTGTTACATGCTTGACGTCTTAACAATAGAAGAACCCTTTTTCATGCTATATAGAACCGTTTTCTAAAAGGTTCTATATAGAACCATCTACAGCACATTCTCCATCAACCTGTTCATGATACAATGAACCCTTTAAGTATGCAGAGTTCTTTGAGAATTCATGGTTGTATATAGAACCATTTTCCCTATAAAGAACCTTTGAAGAACCATCTTTTTTAAAAGTGTAGTACTGCCACCTGGCATTAGTAGACCTGCCTTTTTTTTAACAGATCTACACAGGTAAGAAATCAGCCAAATTGTACATACATGTTTATTCTCAGTGTTCAATAAATAAGTAAATAATTCTGTCTATTATTGAAATAATAATAGTAAACAGTTATTTTACCAAGCAAAGTAGTTTCTTGACAGTGGACCATGATTGCCAAACAACATGAAGACAATTCTGAAAGCTTTACATTGTGAAGACATACTAATTACAACACATTATTGAAAAATAAAAAATCATAATTTAGAACTCTGGTGAGAGATGTTGTCAAAACATCACTCATTTACCATCTTTTATGGAAACCCCTGTTAGTATTCAAAAGTAGGCATTTGATTATGTTCTTCGAGCGGGCAGGAGAAGGTCCTGTGGGTGAGGAGGGCTTATCCTATACATGTCTTGTGGGTAGGAAGGGCTTATTCTGTACATTAAACCATACTCAAATGACTGTGCTTTTTCCTGGAGTCATCTGTAAATTCTGGGGGTTGTGATTTTTGGGTTTTATTTTGATAGGTCTGTTTGAGAACTTTTATTTATGTTTGGCAAATCACCATCTACTATATAGAATGAAGAAAATTTTAATACAAAATATTGAAAATTGAATCAAATCTTGGAGCGGCTTAGAGAATAGATGGATGGAATCAAATCTTGGCTTCAGAATCAAAATACAAAGTCTTCTTAATAACTTGCCACATGAATAGGGAATGCAACGAATACAGTACTGTGCAGAGTCTCAGAACCTTATAAAGGTCTTAATAGAATATTTGTATTAAAGTAGAATATTTCTTCTTCATTTTTCACTTTTGGACTCTGCTGTACATAAAATCACCTCTTACTGTATTAATGTTATTCTTATATGTTCTAATATTAGTGTTTTTCTAAGTATAATTTTCTCAGGTGCCTAGAACTCATATGAGCTGATCCTGTGCTGCCATGAATGGGCATTCTTTATAATAGTTACATGTGTGAGCTCCACAGCTCCCTCTGTTGGTATATGACCTGTGGACAGAGTCAGTGCTGGAGAACAGTGCATGATAAGAGAACATGAATTTCTGTGGGTGCAGTGCTGAAGAAGCCTGAGTAGTGTGTGACAGGACTATTAGGCAGTGTGAGTAGAGGAATAGTGCAGGCAGCAAAGAACAGGTTAAAGTGTTAGAAGGACCATCATTTAGTGTGGGAGCTGTGTGCTTGTGTGGTGGTAGTGTGTGTGTGTGTGTGTGTGTGTGTGTGTGTGTGTGTGTGTGTGTGTGTGGGTGGGTGTGTGTGTGTGTGTAGAGGAGGGTTAATCAGCAAGCCTGTCAGCTCCTGGCTGCATCTGCACCATCTACAGGGCTGTCAACATCCTCCGTGCTCCTCACATTAAACACACACACACATACACACCAGTTAAAAGCTGACAGACTCACAGGGCAGGGAGGGGGAGAGAGGGGGAGAGAGAGAAAGAGAAAATGTACAGAGGAAGAGATAGATGCTGGTGCCTACTGAACCACCAGCGTGCTGCGAGAGATAATTGCTGAGCTAGCATTAATCAAACCACAATGAGACTACAATTTAATTCACTGCTTTAAATCTTATTAGAGAGGCTTTTAATCTTACCAGAGACTGCGCTTGGATTTTATCAATGAACCTTGAAATGATATCAAAATAGTCCAGATTGTTCATCTAAAACCAATGTAATGAAAACCATAGATACAGAGCTATTAAAACATGTTTGTAATCAGTTTTCAGAGCCATAGATCCATAAACACGCCAAGCTCGCTTCATTTCTGGTCTTTTTTTCTTTTTTTACTCCCGCAGGTGACTGTAGTGCAATATCTGTGCTGTGAGAACTTTGTTAAGCTTCTTCTCTCCATCCAGTACCCGCTGAAACGACTAGCGTTTTTCAGCCTTGTTTCAAAGAGAATGAGAAATGAGACATTAAGAAAATGTGAAACATAAGCTCTGATACACCAATTCCTGCTAGAAATGTGAATCATTTGGGCCAAATGAAAGTTTTAAGCCCTGTCATCCAGTTTGCTTTCTCATTTCCTCATGTGAATTTGAATCACTTGCTGAAAGAGAAATGAAAAAAGCTAATGTCAGGTTTCGCATTCCCAAGTCTTCAGTCAAGCGGTAGAATCACGCACAGGTATGAGATATAAGCTCACATTCAGGCTATATAAAATGCATTAACCCAAATGTATCTGTCTCTGAAATATTCAGAGACTTTAGCTTTGCACCCTTCAGTGTGTTAAAATATGATGCAACACTCTTAACACTCTTTCAAAAAGGGTGGTATATAGTAATAAAGAGTGTTTTCTCACTCCTAACAATAGTGGAACCTTTTTTGTTCAGTGCTGTAACTTTTAAAGGGGTTATTTAAAAAACTATATACTATACCTTCTAGTTATCATAGAGAAGAACGATATGTCCATGCAAAGAACCATTTATGAATTCAACTGTTTCTTTGTGTTCTTGGTTCTATGTGGAACCATTGTCTTTACTAAAGAAACTGTAAAAAGTGTAGTGTATTTGCAATGTGTGAATGTCCATGTTGGCCATAGTAAAAAGGGTCAGCACATGGAATCAGAGCTTTCTGTGTGCTGTTGTGTTTTCTATCACTGTGTAAAAGAAGCAGTGTGCTGCTTTGTTGGATGCACTGCTACACTTTCTGAGACAGTGTACTCACACATTCAGGACATTTCACGTTTATGGTATTTGGCAGATGCTCTTATCCAGAGCAACTAACAGTTTTTGATCATTTTTATGCAGGTAGGTGAAGGTAGTGTTAGGAGTCTTGCCAAAGGACTCTTATTGGTATAGTGTAGGGTGCTTGCCTAGGTGGGGGATTGAACTTCATTCTGCAGCCTAACAGGCAGAGGTGTTACCTACAACACTATACCAACCAACAGAACAGAATTCAGGGGATTGTTATTGATTTGTTTCATCAGAGTAATGGTATAATAATAGTAATGTAGTATGTAAACACTGTAAAAGTTTCAATGCATGCTGTTCAGTCACCGGTCCATACAGTCCATATATAGAAAAGAGACCATTTTGTGGTGTCACAAACAAAACTCCATATCTGCCTATTTATTCTTTAACAGTTTCAGACCTACCCATTCACACTGAAATTGTTTCACCCCATAATACTTTGTGAATGTAGTACAGCCAATCAGAGCAGAGGTCATTTCTATGTCTTGAAGGCACAGGACCAAAACAGTCAGTCCAATTCTAAGGGAATAAAGAGAGGTTGGAAAAATAATTGTGCAAAAATAAATTACAAATGTTATATAAACCCAAAAACTACCTTTCATCTGTCTAGTGCTGCACACCAACCAGACCTGTTCTAAACCAAATACTTCACACTAAGGCCTAAAAGCACTGTGTCTGATCAGAGTTGCTCTGATTGTACTTCCACACTACTGAGCAGGAGTATAACTACGTCTCATTTGACAATCCTCTATTCTCTGTCATTCTTTTTTTGCCCTACTTTTTTGAGTTTGCCTTTCTTTTTCCCTGTCCTTTCCACCGTGCTTTCACTCCACAGTTTGTTTGTTATGTATGTGATCATGACAAGAGAGACAATAGCAGCTCTAGTGTAGGAGTGTACTGAATATAATATTGAAATACTGAATGTAATACCCAAATACTGAGTGTGTGTAACGCGGAGCGATGAGGCGGACGCATGTGCTGAGATAAGCGAGATTTATTAGGGGCAAATCCAGGGTCATAGTCAAAACGGTCCAGGTTCACATAGCCAACACGGATAGATAGTGGTTCAGACATGGCACAAACCAGAATAGGACTAAGAACAGAGTTCAACGAAGCAAACATCAAACAAAGACCAATACATCGAACAATGAGATTCTAACAAAGACCGGCAAATACAAGGGGCAAACACAGGGCGTAAGCACACAGGGAAAACGAGGGACAGGTGCAAACAATCAGGGTGGAGTTACAAAACCAAAACAAAAAACAAACATTATTGAGTTACTACTATAACTGATTCAGTAATTACTATGAATCTACTATGTAAGCTATATATGAGGCTAAGGAATTTCAGTGTGGATCCAGACTCCTTAATAAATGTTCCTAAATAATTATTGAATGTACAGTTCTAGGAAATAACATTTATTGGTATAGAACCTTTACATCTTGTGGAGGTTCTTTAAACCTTACCAAGGTTCTTCGTACCTGGGCATTTACACAAACAATCAATTGGAAAGTTCATTACAGAACTGAAAGTTGTTCTTGTATATATCTTTAAAGAACCTTTTGGCCCCTTTATTTTCAATGGTGTTCAAATACGTAGTACATAATAGGACTGCATGTATTATATGTACCAACCTCAATTCCAGAAAACTTGGGACACTATGTGAAATGCAGATAAAACCACTGATTCATAAATCTGCTTTCCCTGACATTTAAATGAAAACAGTAAAAAGACAAGATATTTAATGGTTAACTTATCAAAGGCAGGGTTTTTTTGTAAATATATGCTCATGTTTCCAAGGTCAGAAACCACAACTGAATGCCTCTTACCTTCAACCCTTCAGACGGCTCTGTCCATGCCTGTTTCAGCATGACAACACCAAGCCACACTCTGCGCGTGTTACAACAGCATGGCTGTTTAGTCAGAGAGTGTGGGTGCTAGACTGTCAGGCCTGCAGTCCAGTCCTGTCTCCCTTTGAAAAAAATGTGCATATGACAACAAAGGCTATGTATGGTTGCGCATGTGGAGATGGAAGAACGGAAAAAAATTCCACTTTCAAAACTGCATCAATTTATGTCTTAAGTCATAAATAATTATTAAGTAATGTTAAAGGGATGGTGATGCAACACAGTGCTAAACATGGTAAACACTAGCGTTCTTGGAAGGTGTTTCAGTATATTTCCAAAAAACACAATGAATTTCATAAGGTGAAACATCACATATTGTGTTTTTGTACTGTTTACAGTTTAACACAGGTCAGTCAGAATTTACCGACTACTGCTTTCTTTTTGTAAGCATTTCACATTTCCCAACTTTCATGTTAAAAATGAGAAATAATGACCATCTCAAGGTCTGTAGCTGAAAGCCAGCAATTTTTTGGCACTAAACAGTTCGGGCTCTGTTCTTAACTGTGTGAACCTGGACATGTGTTCCACTTCACACATGCATCATAATGGGATAGAGAGTTGAGAAGTTTAAATGAAGCAAAGGTGACTAAAATTCAGGCTGAATTACAGCATGCACATACTTCTAGACACGCCAGAGCTTGTACATTTCCGGGCTGGTATTGTTTGTCACCATCACAAAGTAAAGAAGACGCCAAGTGAAAGCACAGTGGAAAGGGCAGGGAAAGAGAAGGGCATACACTAAGAAGTAGGGCAAGAATGCAAAATAAACACTTCGTATATCGGATTGTCAGCCGAAATCAGATTGTCTTCATGCTTACTGTGTGCAAACCTGTGTGTGTGTGTATTTTTCTGTGTGTATATGTGGCTGTTATTTACACTTGAACTTCACAGCCTCTCGATCAGCGCCATTGATCCTCTTTAAATAAAGACAAATCAAATCAGCTCTTTTTCACCACGCTATTTTGGAGCGCTTGCAAGACATGGAAAGCAGAGAAAAGAGAAAACAGGGAGCATTGTGAGTGCTGCAGATCAGGCAAGAGAGGAGAACAGAGTGGACTGACAGAAGAGCAAAAGATGAAAGAGAGAAGGGGGAATGCTCTGAGCACTAAAAGAAGTGGTGGATGGGAACGGGGGAGTTCAGGGGATGAGGAAGAGAGAGAGAGAGAGATAGAGAAAATATGGTTTAAAAAGGAGTGGAAAGAACACTGTGCTATCTTGAGATTTGAGCAAAAGGCGACTGTAAATGAAGTCCCATAACGAAAAGCAAGGCAGGGAGAGAAGGAGAGTGAGAGAGAGAGAGGGGTAGAGAGATGGGAGGGGAGAAAAGAAAGAGAGGAAGAGAGAAACAGTGAGAGAGCAAGAGAAATAGTGAGAGGTAGAAAGGGAGAGAGGGTCAGAGAGAGAGAGATCAGAGGAAAAGAGTGAGGGAGGAGGGCTGGCGGAGAAAGAGGAAAAGACGCAGGGTAGAATGGTGCACTTGTTTCTGTCGATGCTGTTATGAGGCAGTGAAGATGGAGAGCACAGGGAGGCCTTTGTTTGTTATAACAGAATTCCTTACAGCTTCTCTTCATTTTTCATTCTTCCGCTCTCTCTCTCTCTCTCTCTTCCTCCTCTTTTGCTTTATGTATGTCTTCACCCTTAACTGACTTTCCATCTTTCTCAATGTCATTTTTCTTTTTGCCTTCTCTTTCCTGAAGTTCACCACTTCTCCTCACAGAAAGCAACTCCACATTCCTCTCATATACAGTTAGTGAAAAGGAATTAAAAATCCAGATCTGGGACTGGTTGCACCAGCTGTATGGGAGTGCAGATGTAGGCTAGGTGTAATGTAAGTGTACTTAGTTCAGGTTTACGCATTTCTAAATCAAAATAGGCTGTAGTACACAAACTAATTTAAGTGTTGAGTTTAGGAGTTATTCAATATTTACACCTCCCCCTAAGCAGGTGTTGGTGAACTAACAGGAATGACACACATACATTTTCTAAGCCTTTTGCTAATATAAGTTAATATAACAATAATAATAAACTTATAAATGATGATCGGTGTGCTGTGGTTTTACACTCCAAACTAGATTGATGGTTGCCGTTTAGTCTGATCAACAGAAAATGTTGTTTGAATATTTAAATATCTGTACAATTGGGGACATAAAAAAACAAACAAAGAAACTTGTTGAAACAAATAAAACAACAAATAAAACAAATAAAGAAACAAAGTTGTATGTTAGAATGGTAGAATGGCTTGCGCTTTGGTGGTGCAAGCACATTTAGTAAAAGGATAGTTTGAAACTAACTAAATACTTAGTAAAGACTTTATGCACAAACTTAAGCACAAACATACCTCATTAGTTACATAATCTCTAAATTTATTTGACTACAAAAATACTTTAGACAGGAATATTAGCAAAGATGAAACATTTTGGTTGAAATGAAGTAACGGCACAGTAACAAGCTATATAGTAAAAAAGGAACCCTGTAGTCTAGTCATATGGTAGTTTAATCTAGGTTTAAAAACACCTACTAACCTTACATTTCGAATGTTCTCTGGAACTCTGTTCCAGAGTTTATAAGCTATATATGACAAAGATCTTCCACCAGCTAAGCTGTGAGTGAACCTAGGAATTTATAGTAAGATTACAAATTCCTAATTTATTATTATGTATGAGCTGGAAAAAGACTAGGCTAGTAATGATAGCTGAGTTAACAGTTCATTAGTATTTGTCTGTTTATCAGGCAGTGTGCATACCTACAATCTGTCTGTCTGTCTTTCTGTCTGTCTATCTATCTATCAAGCATATAAAACTGGGAACCTTCTGGGCCAAAATACAGCGGAGCCCGCGAGGACTGGATTCTAACACGTTATCGGAAATATAGAGAAAGTCCAGACAGGGTATTTGATATGTAGGAACTTTGCTCCTTTGCCCTGCTTATCCACTAAGAAAAAGCATTATGGTCCCACAGTCACAGGTGTGCTGGTAAGGTTTTACTCCACAAAGCTGTCAGTTTGGCTGCTTTACAATCAAGCTTTTATAATCAAAGCAGAAAGTATCACTTAATTCTCTTTATTTCTTCGTCATATTTCATCCCCCTTACTGTGCCCTCTCTCCTTTTCAAATATTGTTGCTCATTTATGTTCATTAATATTAATAAAAGGACAGGAGAGAAAAAGAGAAAAATCATGAGATTAGAAATTTAAATGATTATAGAGAAAATCATATCAGATCATTTATTTCCCATTTTTGGGTTCGAGTTGGTTTTTCAATTCACCTTAATATCCTTTTAATTATAACTCTCCCTACTAGGAAGCTCTAATCCATATCCCTACATGCTTGAGTTGATACATGTGAGATTATGTTCGATGATAGTTTTAATGCACTTCTTTTATAGAGCTACTTTATTCCTCTCTGTATGGATTCACTTGCAATGTGAAGTGGATGTACAGCATATTTCCATAAATACATTCCTTTTTTTTTTTTGCTCATAGCATTTTCACTCTTTCTTTCTCTCTCTTTCTCTCACCCCACATTCCTCTCTCTCTTTCTCTCTCTCTCTTGCTCTCCCCCCTTTTCTCCTCATCTTTCTCTTTTTCCCTCTCTGCCTTTTTTCTCTTGCTCACTCTTCTCTCTCCTTTTTCATTCTTTCTGTCTCTTTCCTGCTCACTTTCTCACCTCCCCTTCCTTTCTTTGTCTCTTCTCCCTCTTTCTTTTTCTTTCCACTTTTTTGGAAAAAAAAACTCCTCCCCAGCTCTCTCACCCTTTTCTTTCTGTATCCTCATTCATTGTCTTTCTCTTTCCTTATCTTTCACTCTTTCTCCTCTATCTTTTTCAGATTCTGTCTCTTCTGAATCTCTCTCTTTCTCCATTCACTTTCTCCCTCTCTTCCCTCTTTTTCACTTTTTCTCTCCTCTTTCTCTCCCCTCACCCTCTCTCTCTTTCCCACCCACATCCCCCCCTCTCTCTCATATAGAGCTGCTATGATTTAGCTGAACAGTCGTCCATTTTCTTTCAGCAAGCCCAGTGATGCATTCTACACAGTCTCTGTGGTACATGGGAGTGGATCAAAGTGAAAATGAACACTTATATGACTTATAAAGGTCTTCACTCCCACAGGCCTAAAGCACATTGGTTCAACATTACTCTGCCCTTTACTGCAAAATGTACCGCACTGCTGATTCAACATCGAAAATGGGCGACATCAAAAGCACGGCCCATTGAGAAGAGAGTAGAATCTGCAAAGCGTTTGCTCCGACCTGGCGCAAAACCACTTCAGTTCACTAACGAGCTTTTAACAAAGAACGGAGCATAAGTAGTGAAGTCAGTTTGGAGGCTGAGTTAAAGCGCCCTTGTGTTATGCGTTTAAAGGGTGGAGGTTGAAGATCAATTTGAAGTAATAGCGAGACTGTGTACAGGAAGACTGACAAAAACTTCAGAGAGAATCTTACAAAGTCACTGTAGTGCTGAGGTCATTGGCGTTTGCTACCAGCTCAAAGGCAACTATGTTCTATTTTACTTTTCTTGTATTTTTCTTTCCCATAAATTATAATTATATATAAACCAGTTTTCACATCATCATTTTCCAGCCTCTCCTTATGCCTGAGAATTAAACAGGCTGCTTTGTCTGTAATTTTAAGACTGATATATGTAAATAATGTGATGTGATTGGTTGTCATGTATTAAACAGGTTTAATACCTTGTTTAAAAAGCAGTCCAGGACATATGGAGCAAGGAAGCAAACATGTTTTTTGGAATATTCTAGACTTTAGGTAGAAAAAATCTTTAATCTTTATAACCAATAAATGGTTATAAATGTTGGAGTTAATGTATAACTGCTTGTTCACCCTTCAACACTGAAGATCGCAGTCTGCTGGTCACCAACGCAGGCAACAATTGTGTGTAGCTAGTAGCTAACATAAAGACAAAGAGAAAGATTTAAGATGAACATTGATCATTTGGAGATGAATGAAATTGGAGACTGGTTTCCTGACATTTAATCTGCAGTGAGAAACTAAAAAGTTGCAAAGCTGAAGTCAGCTTCTCGCTCACCAGCTTCTTGTTCAAATCTTCACGTTCCACCTTAAATGGTGCAATAGTTAGCTACACAGTTATCTACATTCTACATTTGAGGTGAAACAGGAAATCTAGACTGAGATGCTGAAGAAGGAGAAGTGACTTCAGCCTTGTAATAAAGTTGAACATTAAGAGCCATTTTACAAGAAACTATTCTACTTTTACAGAAAAGTTTCCTGCCAGATATGTGAGAAAAGCAGCTAAAGCTGAGTTAAAGCTTAAAACAGAACAAAGTAAGTCAGCATTTTATTTATTTATTTTTAGCTTATACTAGGTACACTATGCCTGGGTTCGATTCCCCGGCCGGGCGGTCCTCTCTGTGTGGAGTTTGCATGTTCTCCCCGTGTCTGCGTGGGTTTCCTCCGGGTTCTCCGGTTTCCTCCCACAGTCCAAAGACATGCAGTCAGGCCAATTGGACATGCTAAATTGCCCCTAGGTGTGAGTGTGTGAGTGACTGTCTGTGTCTGTCTGTCTGCCCTGCGATGGACTGGCGACCTGTCCAGGGTGTATCCTGCCTTCCGCCCGAAGACTGCTGGGATAGGCTCCAGCACCCCCCCGCGACCCTGACGGAGAAGCGGCTTAGATAATGGATGGATGGATGGATAGGTACACTGTAATATTGACACACACCGCAAACAGATATTGATCACAAAGTTATACTGATAAACTGGTTTGGTTTCCCCAGGCCAGTTCATCCTGGTCATCATAATCACTTGCAATACCACAACCGATAGAAAATATTGTTTTTCCAGCCCAAGAATTCAAGACAGTGATACCGTAACAGCAAAAACACCCAGAAACAATGACCACAGAGTACAGCAGTGCTTAAATGAGGTCCAGACCACAGTCTCACGTGGCAAGTAGCCCATTGTGTCGTGATAGCGTTTTAATGGGATGAAGAGTGGGAGGAGAATAGAGGAAGAGAATGGCTAGCATGGCTGTGTCCAATGGATTTAGAACTAATTAAGTTCACACAGGAGATAGAGACTACACAATAGACTCACACCCATCACCCAAACAGACAGGCACACACACACACACACACACACACACACAGAGCAGTAAACAGAAGTTTGTTTCTAATCACTCCATTGTCTCTGTTCTGCATGAAAGGATCAGCAGTAAGCAGCAAGCCCTCGTGGGTCCTTCTATCAGTGTGAATGTGTGTGTGTATTTCTGTTGCCCATTCGCCTTCATTTAGTCTCTTCTCTCATGAAGCTCTTTCTTACGTCAATGTGTTTTTCTGCTTTTTTTCTGCACTTTCTCTTCTTCCTGTCTAAACCCTTCTCCTCTCTGGCTGCATGTATTGCGTCCAGTGCTTCCCTTTCATTTGCTGCTTTTGGTTACATTCACCTTTACTCTCCTCTCTTCTCTCCACCTCTTCTTTGCGTGCCCACATTTTACAGTATATTGTGCATAGTTGGTGAAGGCAGAAGCAAAGGAGACTTTCAAATGTGCTATTAAAAAAGAAAAAAGAAAAGAAAAAAACAGGGTAGAAACATTTTGGAAAGAACACTTTAGACTTTACACTCAGATCCACAGGCAACAGGAGAACGAAGAGAGAGAGAAAAAAAGAAAGAAAAGAGGGACAGAAAAGATTTTGGATGAAATGAAGCAGAGAGAGACAATGAGATGGGGAAAGGGGGTGGAAGAGAGAAGATTTAAGCCAATTTACAAGAAGAGAGTGGGTTAGATAGAGGATGAAGGAAAGAGATGTGAAGGAGCGAGTTGAGAGAGGGGGAGAGAGGGAGAGAGATAGACAGAGGGAGAGGGAGGGGAGAGAGAGAGAGCATGTCTCTGGGGGTAGAGGCTATCAGTCACTGTGGGAGGCAGGTTGATCAGGCCTGAAACACAGCCTGGACCACATTACCTCGGGCTGTGAGTGGCGTGTCACAACTATTCCGTGTCACTCTGCGTATGTCTGACCGCGTATGGGCGTGTGTGAGATGTCTCCATGCCAACAGTCAGCGAGGCCAAGCCTGTTGATAGAGTAGCTGCTGTTGGAGGGCAGAGGTGGGGAGATCAGTTACTGTAGTAACGTACTATCACAGCTAGGCAGTTACCGTAGTAACATACTGTCATAGCTGCCTGAGAGTCTGTGTTGCTTTGTTCATATGTAGGCTTGACATTAAGCTTTTTTCAAGGACTTCTCATATCCACGAGTAAATCTGAATTTTATTTGTCTGAAGGCCAAAATCACTTGGAAAAAAGGTCAATAACATTTGCAAAAGATTGCATTGCATAACTTTATTAAATGTTACAGTTAGCACTGAACAGTTTATAAGGTGTGCGAGAAAGAAAGAGAGAAAAAACGGAGAGAAAATACTTCAGTACATGTACACATTATTCGCTGTTCTGGTTCAGGGGAGAGTGAGAGAGAGAGAGAGAGAGAGAGAGAGAGAGAGATTTTAGCCTACTCAATTTAATTGGTGTTACTTTCACTGCTCTTTTTTTTCAACTTCATCACTAAACCTCAGTCAGCATTTTTATTCTCTCTCTCTCTCTCTCTCTCTCTCTCTCTCTCTGTCTCTCTCTCTCTGTCTCTCTCTCTCTCTGTCTCTCTCTCTCTGTCTCTCTCTCTCTCTGTCTTCTCTCTCTCTGTCTCTCTCTCTCTATCTCTCTCTCTCTCTGTCTCTCTCTCTCTCTCTCTCTCTCTCTCTCTCTCTCTCTCTCTCTCTCTCTCTCTCTGTCTCTCTCTCACTCTCTCTCTCTCTCTCTCTGTCTCACTCTCTCTCTCTCTCTCTGTCTCTCTCTCTCTCTCTCTGTCTCTCTCTCTCTCTCTGTCTCTCTCTCTCTCTGTCTTCTCTCTCTCTGTCTCTCTCTCACTCTCTCTCTCTCTCTCTCTCTCTCTGTCTCTCTCTCTCTCTCTCTCTCTGTCTCTCTCTCACTCTCTCTCTCTCTCTCTGTCTCACTCTCTCTCTCTCTCTCTCTGTCTCTCTCTCTCTCTCTGTCTCTCTCTCTCTCTCTCTCTCTCTCTCTCTCTCTCTCTCTCTCTCTCTCTCTCTCTCTCTCTCTCTCTGAATCTCCTTTTCCTTTCAATGACCACTTGCTGTCCTAGCGGTCAATAAAATGAATTCATTAGATTAAATACATTACCTAGCTAGTGTTGAGTGAGTCTTGTTTCTTAGCCCTCTGTGAAGTGCAGGTGTGATTAGACCATATGCTTTGATGGTTACTTTGGCAGCTAGCGTAGCTACTGACTTCTCAGTCTAATTGGGGTGCGGACAGCATGTAACATAAAATTTCCCTTGTTCCTTATTGTAGCTCACTCAGGCCCATTTATCCTTTCCTGTGGAAATAAATTCCTGCTCCCTACATGACAGTGTTGGAGTGACTGATTAGATTAGCTGCTGCCACTGAAATTCTCATGAAGATACAATCTGACCTGCTGTTTGCAACCACTGGGCAAACGCTTCAGTTGGCTACTCTGCTGGGAAACACATTAAAGACATACCATAGTTACTCATCTCAGAACACATTTATTTTGTCTACTACTGTCTGACGCAAACCTCCACTTGTCCCATACAAGCAGACAAGCATCAATGTCAAGTTCTGCACGGTACTGAGCAAAGTCCGACACCACTCTTCTTTTATATACCTACAAATCAAAACAGCAAGTTATTCCTTTCAATCAGCAGATATTTCTGAGAGGACTACATAAAGTATCTATTTGGACAAGAAAAGAGGGAGTCAAAAGAAATTGAATTTAAAAAAAAAACAGAAATTCAAAAATATGTTAAAAGATACAGAGAAAATGGGGCTCTTAAAAACCATGCACGATCTGGTAGACCACCAAAACTGTCACCATCAGATAAACAGTATTTAAAGCTTTCATCTCTGAGAGAGAGGAGAAAATCAAGCCGTATTCTTGCTCAGATCGTAAAAAATCCACAGGTCTTTCTGTCCAACCATCCACTGTAAGAAGACAACTCACCACTCTGAGCCTGAAAGGATGTGTAGCTGTCAAGAAGCATCAAACTGAGAAAAGAAAATAGAAGAACAGAATTTGCACTAGAACACCAAAACTAAAAAATGGACTAATGTTTAATAGACTGATGGTGCCTGAATGTTGTCCAGTACTCTATACTGTACTACACTGTAAATGTATACTATTACTGCTAATCAGTTACTATAGTAACATAATATCACTGCTAGACAGTTACTGTTGTGCTGAATATTACTGCTGCTTATGTGTGTTATTATGTTTTTGGTTATGTTTCGAATAAGACTGAAACAGATACACCTTGGTGATATACTATCACACCTAGGCAGTTACTGTAGTAACAAATGATCACAGCTGTCTTAGTTTCTGTGTTGTAATGTTAATACGAATGTGGATGTGTATGGCTGCTTGATACACTGAGTCTGAGTACATGAGTGTGTGTAGATGTATGTTTAAAGCTTTGGTATTAATGTGGTTTGTGTGTTTAAGAAGTGTTTTCCTATTTCTCAGTCTTCCTAATTGTCACAGGCTGGATGTTGAAATTTTCTATAAAATATTCCTTATGTTTGAGTAGAAATGCATTTCTTATTCAGACCTAATTGGAGCGATTACATCTAGAAAGTTCCTCCAAAGTTCCTCCTTGTGACTCAGAGCTTTTATCCCCTTTCTAGCCTCCACTTACATGCTCCTTATATATTTTTAATCATTTAATTTCAGATATCCGTGACCGCAGAAAGAAGCCTGTCATGCTGTTCATTCATGGAGGCTCATATATGGAAGGAACCGGAAACATGTTTGATGCAAGCGTGTTGGCAGCTTACGGCAATGTCATCGTGGTCACCATGAACTACAGACTGGGAGTGCTAGGTGAGTCACCTGGCTTTATTCAGAATCTTCATTCAAAACTTTCCTAGGCCAAGTTAATGCTCTGAAGTATTTGATTATTAGATTGAGCTGCTGGTGGTGGATCTTTTGCTCAGGTTTCATAGATTATAGTTATTAGACCCAAGATCAGAATGATGTTCTACCACAGAGAGATGACTTGGAAGTCAGCGACTCAATTACAGGTCAGAGATCAGTTTCTGCCTTGCTGTTCGTAATAGGAGCACTTAGATTTAAGTCACTTCGCTGCTTCTGAAACTAGAACATCTTGACAGGGATTAGAGCTGTTGGCAGTCATAGGTTTCTGAATGCAAGCAAAGAGACAGTTCCTTCCTATTTGAGCCAAGTCCTTTGTGGGAGGTTCTGCAGCAGAGTTTAGCAGTGTCTCTGTTTTTACATGTCCTGAGTTAAACGAGGTGTATTTGAGCAGGGAAAACAGTAATCTGTTCTGTCAACAGGACTTGGGCTGCATTTGTACACCACATCCAGCTACAGTTGATTGAATTTTCAACTCTACTCTTAGGGACGCTCTTGTTCTGCAGTATATGGGTGATTTCACAATTGGGGGGCCGTGTGAACCTTGCAACTTAAAAAAATTAACAAAAAAAATGGAACTTTTTTCAAAATTGAATCGAAGAAAACATCAATTTAACCACTCAAAAACGTGTTAACCCATGTCAGGAACAGTATCTCATTTCTTGCAAGATTTATTTTCTGACAATGGCTTATATTTCTAACAGCGATAAAAGAAACTTTTTTGTTTAGGATAGAATTAGCAAGTGCACAATGTGGTTAACTAGCATTCAAAGTAATTTCCGTGATTTTTTTAATGAATAACATATTTTAAGTCTAACGATTTGGGTAACAGAGTTGTACTTTCAAAGTGGCATTGTCAGTGAAATGGACAGTATCATTAAACATTAAGAAAAATAGAGAAATAACCTTTCATCTTTCCATGATATCAATGACTTTCAGATGAGCAACATCATGTGATTTTGTGGAATATTGAAAATAATTAATGTGGATGAGTGTGTTTAAGTAACAGGTTGAGTGAGTATTGAGTGAGCACAAGTAAATATACTGCATATAGTTTATAATTTATAATGGATGACTCATGAGAAAGGATGTTTCAGACTTGGAATTTTAAATGGATTCATAGGATTGCAGTATTTTACTGATTATATTTCAAGGGATCTGGGACAGACAAAATACTGTTTTCTAAGTGCTTTTCATAGTTTTTATTAATGTTTCAAGTTATTTAACTGAAAGATTCACATATGTTGTTATGAAAGACACTTTTGTTGTTAAAGAATGTCTTTAACAATAAATCCTTATTTTACATACATATTTGTAACTGTAATATCAGTGGGACATAAGTGGCACCCCAGTGGAATGATAATTACAGTGACTTTAATCAAATGTTATAGCAGAGAAAATATGAAACTTTGAAAGCCAGTTTTGCACTAATAGCAAAAATTGCACCCAAATCATTTATTTTGAGCAGCGGTAAGCTGCACCACTTCAGAAAACACACCAAGGTTACATTAGTGAGTGACAATTAAGCATATATTATTGCTCAAAAGATCTCTTTCAGAATTTAATTGTCTGTGAAAAGCTCCGCTCTATAATTGTTTGCATGTCTTTGCTAAGGTCTGTATCTTACAGCTTGTGTTCACATATGTACATTTAGATGTAGGTGGATACACTGGACACAACTGCTTTTAGTTTTGCAGTAAATTAATAGTACAGTTGATAATAATATGTAAATTCTACTGTATTTTTCCTGCTTTTGTAAACATCAATAAGTTATTGTGTTTTGCTATGAGTTTAGCAGATTACTGTAAAATGTACAGTAAGTCATTGTAAAACTACTTTAAAAATATATAAATATAAAGTAGGAAAACCAAGGATGTTCTTCCAAATTCTACAACATCAGCATAAAATATACATGAAAGGAAGAGTCGGTATGTAGGAAAGGAAGGTCGGTATGTACATGAAAGGAAGTAGTCGGTATGGCTTACTGAGAAATTTCCAGCTATAACTATTTAGGGTATAAGTTTGGGTGAGGATGAATTAATTGTAGTTGTGGGTCCATTATTATTATTATTATTACCATTATTATTATTATTGTTATTATTATTATTGTTGTTAGTATACATGGCACTAAAGGTTCCGTTCTGTCTGTTTTAACTTATTAAATCTCAAAAAAGCTAAATATTGTGATGCATATTGTGTACCGTAAAAATGTCTGGAAGAATTGATGTAATATCTTTGACATCCCTAGTCTGCTGCATTTCAGGAATACAGTATTGTACAGTAGTGTTTTTACTATACAGCAGTTCTTTATAGTGTTGGTTGATAAACATAAAAAAGTATTGTAATTATATTGTTTGTATCATAAATCCAAAAAACAATGAAAAAACAGATGCTTAACATTATAGATTTATTTGAAAACACCTTAAAATGCTCTGTCATGGATCGAACGTGGGATTGTCATAAACAGGGAGCTGTAATTGGTTTAAAAATGTGCAATGAGGTCTTACAAGAGCATTTTGGCACCATAAACTCAACATGTTTTTTTTCTCTTCCTTTACATGGCTGAACTATTGGAGCGAGGTACATTAATGCAAATCAACGATGACTGTGATAGGTTTATTGGGCAAGAACGGTTAAAAATATATTTCTCCGTTTTTCACTTTAACTACTGCACTGCCCAGAGCGATAGCCGGTCAGCCATGAGATTTGTGTTTTATTACAAAAAAAGAGAAAGGGCTGTTAAAAAAAAGTCATTTAAAGCTCCAGAGCTGCTCCTCTCAACCTCAGGGTGTGATAGACTGCGGCAGTGCAGTTTCTTGAAGACTCATAATATCTCACACATACACACAAGCACTTGCATACACACATTGCTGGAGGAATGGATGCTGACTCGGTTGTGTTTTGAGCCTTTTTGGTTTGCATGTGCGGTTCTCAGTGATTGAGTTTGGTATGAGAGGCTATTGCGTAATGCAGTTGTCTGTAATAGAGTTAAGTAAGAGAGACCAAGAGGATTGGGATGCCCTTCAGTCAGCCATATTGAAAAGTTATGAGAACTTTATGAAAAGAGACAATAGATATGAAGATAACCTAAACGTATGTTTGTTTTCATACATTTCCAGAACAAACCAGAGAAAAACAAAAACAACAAAATGGTCCTGATTTGTAAAGATTTTTTTTAATCAGTTTAATTTATTAAACAGGACATATTGTACATTTTCTTTTTTTTTTTTTTTTTGTGGAGGTCCATCTATTCTGTGGTTCATCTTAAGACTGGTACTTTGTTCTGATTGATTGCCCTCTGTTGTGCCTCATTGAAAAAGCATAAGCATGGGCTAAAACACTTCATGAGGGTGAATGGGCTGAGCTAAACTGCTGTATACTGAAAAGGTGGGCATGTTTAAGTGGATTCATTTTCATGACAAAACAATGGTTTTTGCAGCTTAGTTTTCATAAATCAGTTGTATTCAATGGGGGGTGAATTATATGTTTGGAAACATGTAATAGTGTTTACTATTATAGTAATAGTCTAGAGATTTAGCTTTAATTTTTATTATTTATAATGTTTATAATGTTTAAACTGTTTCCCGTTTCTATTACTGAGTGCCTTACTCCTGTTACTCTGCTGCTGCTGTAATACTGTGAATTTCCCCGCTGTGGGACTAATAAAGGATTATCTTATCTTATCTTATCTTAATAATACTATGTACTATAGTATTGCACGGAAGTCAGAGATAACCCTTTAATTTATTTGCTTTCTAGTCAAAATGGTTTCATTCCTCAGTTTCAGGGAAAAAAGTACAAACATATTTAAGTTTGCACACCCCCCCAACACACACACACACACACACACACACACACACACACACACACACATACACACACACACACACGCACACACACAAAAAATCGTATCTCCAAAATGGTAACTTTACAGGAGAAGGATAAACTCATATTTGGCCATAATATATATATATATATATATATATATATATATATATATATATATATATACAACAAATCAGTGCTACTCAGACTTGGTGTGTTTGTCTTTTACCGAAAAAGGGGGAATTATAGAAATATCAGAACTTGTAAACTAATTAGATGATGAAGAGCTAGTATCTGTATCAGTACTTAACATCAGCTGATACTTCTTAGGTATCAGAAGGGAAAAAGTGGTATTAGTGCATCCCTAAGAGACAAGTATGCATGGATCCCCATGTCCTGAGGTACAAATCAAGTGTGTGTATGTTTCCCTGTAGAATATGAATAGCAGTCATTGCTGTCATATCCCACAGTACAAAGCAGTGACTCGGAAGGGGAAAAGGGGATATGCATGTGCGTACACACACAAATGTGACTAGACTTGCCTGTTACAGGTGTCAGAAAAGAATGTCATGATGTACTCAGAGAAAGAGAGAGAGAGAGAGAGAGAGAGAGAGAGCGCAAGAAAGACTGCAAGCCAGCATGCAGGGAAAATAACTGTCCTTAGCTAAACCCCACTGGCCTACCAACTCAGCTGTGCCATTTCTAAGCGGTGTGTGATAAAACTCAGTGGGGCACGGCTTCTCCTGTGACCCATCTAAAATTGAAACTGGACTTTGTTGCATGATAAATGTGGCACAATGCTGTCATTTGAGCTGAGTTTTTGGTGTGTCCAAATTCACTGAGTTGCATATAATATTGAGAGGGTCATTTCAAGGTTATTCAGCATCAGCCCAACCAATGGTCTAGTTTTAGATACAGCACCATTTTATCCTTCTGTTTGTGTGTTTGTACATATGTTTATTTTCATGCATTTTCAGGACAAAATGTCCTGGCTTGGTAGAGAAACCAAACAAAGCAGGGTTCAGCTATAATATCAGGACCTGACTTCACAAAATGTTTTTATATAAGAGCTTTATGTGTCATTGTTTAAAACTGAAAGGGGAAAATCATTTATTTTTGATTACTAAGGTCAGAGTTAGGTTTAGAATTAGGAATAGAACATTCTTATTACATGTGGATAGATATTCAGTGCCCTCAAAATGTATGTGGACATTTGGACTGTTTTTCTCATGGTGGTGTCACTGAGCTTGTGTTCATTGATGCAATCATGAAGAAGTGTTCAATTTTGGATCCAAACCTGGAGAATCTGCAAAGATACAGCTTAAACAATAACAGTCTGAAACAGCAGCTGTCTTTTGGAAGAACACTTAGCCAAAATAAAATTACCGTCTTGGAATGATCTGTTTAAAAGAAATGCTAGTTGGGTTGTATTTTTTATTTCCTAATACAATGAACCTAATTCATTTTAAGCCAGGGCCACTGTATATAATAAATATATGATGTAGGACATATTCTTCTTACTTATAGGCAGTTATTTATATATATATATATATATATATATATATATGTATGTATATATATATATATATATATATATATATATATATATATATATATATTAAACATGAGACAATAGCATTACATGTAGATAACTATAGTATATATAGAACATGTTATTATATGTAGACAGTTACATGTGAAAGGTTTTGCTCTTTTAAGACAAACATTGTTGTGAGTGGGTTTTACATATATCAGTGCTATATTATGATTAATATCATCTTTATTAAAGAAATAGATATATTTTTTCCATTACATGTCAGCTATAATTTTTTCTGAAACTTGTTATATCCAGCAATTTGTAATGAAACCCTTCACATATATAATACAAATAGGACATTAATATTAAATATAGACACTTATATATGAAGAATTTTATGTGTAAGTATCTGTATATCAGTTTTGGTGAAATTATAAGACGTTTTTCAAAAACATATCATCTAACATAATGGAAAACATTTATTTCTCTAACAATGGTATTAATTATGATATACCACTGATATATCTTGTGTGTGCAAAGCCCACTCTCACTGTTCAAACATGGTCCCAAATGTTTGCAAAGAAATGTTTGGGATATATTATTATTATTATTATTATTATTATTGTTATTATTATTGTTGTTATTATTATTATTATTATTGTTGTTGTTGTTGTTGTTGCATATTGCTACCACATGGAACATATATATGACCCTTAGTTATAAAGTTAATAAAACAAAGTTATAAAGACCCCTGAATTTATAAAAACAAACATGGATGTACTGTGTGTGTGTGTTGCACAGTGTTCAGGTGTCAGGTCAGCTCACTATGGGTGTGTGTTGTCAGGTTGAGACAGGTGTGCCCTTGGCTCTGCCTGTTCCAAACTACATGCCTTCAGCCTTCATCTCATCATCTGCCTCCCTCACACACACACACACACACACACACACACACACACAGCCATACACACACACACACACAGCCATACACATATCTCCAGACACCCAGCAAGACGACCACACTGTACATTCAATCCTAAACAGGCACTCACACAAAACCTCCTCTTATGCATATACACACATCACACTTAACAACCACCCTTTTCTAACACACACTCTCATCTTAACAGCATGTGCAGTCCCTGAGGTTCCTCTGCCTCCCTTATCACAAAACACGTATAAATGTTTTCTGCTGAGTTAAGTCTGAGCGCAGTGCGTTTGCCCTTGGCCCTGTGATACACCTGCATTACTCCAGTCTCTGTCATTCGCTCCTGCACAGAGCCGTGCTTACGAGTAGCAAATCCTACCCACACTTTCTGTTGCTACCCTTTTTTCCCCACTCTCTGCTCAGCATCCCTTGTTGCCGTGGCGGCGGTTGCCGTAGTGGCGGTTGCCGTGGCGGCAGTGATTTAGACTCACCCCTCGCCCCGTGTCTGTCTGGCTGTTGATTAAATCGCTGTGTCGACCCCAGTCATCAACCACACACCGGATATCACAGGGGTTCCATCACTAATAAAGCATCCTCCTTTCCTCATTCTGCTGCTTTCTTTCTTTCTCTCTTCCCTCTTTTCTCATTTGGTCATTCTTGTGTCCTTTATGTTTTGTCCTTCTGTTTTCTCTCTGTCTCTCTCTCTCTTGTTTGCTCTCTCTTTCATCTCTCTCGCCCTTTCTTTTTTCTAACCTTCTCTCTCTCATTTCTCCATCTCTCTCACCCATCTCTATCTCCCTCTCTCCCCATCTCTCTCTTTTTCTTTCTTTCTGTCTGTTTTCTCTTTGTACCATAGTTTCTGTCTATTTATGTATCTTATTTTCATATTTCTTCAAGCTTAGCCGTCCCGCTGTGGAGAGCCTTTTTCTCTCTCTGTCTGCCTGTTAAGTATGAATGTACATGCTGTTCAGCTTGACCTTGGCTTAGCTGCCTTGGCTATGTGGGCACACACACACATACGAATGTGTGTGTGTGTGTGTGTGTGTGTGTGTGTGTGTGTGTGTGTGTGTGTGTGTGTGTGTGTGTGTGTGTGTGTGTGTAAAAGAAAGCAGAGGAGACAGACAGAGCGAGAGTGAGCCATGTGCATTTTCAGGCAGACAGAAAAGCAGAATATGAAGCAAGGATTCTCCCTCCATCTTGGAATGAGGGAGGAGAGAAGAGCAGGGCAGAGAGATGAAAAAAGATATGGAGTGAAAAAAAGGTATGCAGAGGAGGTAGAGGAGAGAGAGAAGCAGAAAGACAGAGGTAGAGAGAGAAGAAAAGAGGAGAGAGAGGCATGTCAGAAATATCTGCCTAGTTATATATCTATTATTATTATTATACTTTTAGTACTATTATTATTATTATTATGTCAGCTTATTTTATTTTTGTTGTATGTTGTTCTTAAACTCTTATCCAAAGCTTTGACAATACAAGTAGTAATATTTGTCATGCCAATAAAGCAACTTTGAATTGACTTGGCAATGAGAGAGAAAGAGGGAGGGTGAAAAGACAAGGGGCAGGAAGAAAAAGTATGAGAGAGAGAGAGAGAGAGAGAGAGAGAGAGAGAGAGAGAGAGAGAGGGGAAGAAACAGGCATAAAGACAGAGAGACTGACAGTGAGAGAGAGAGGGGAGCAGAAAGAGAGACAGGGTATGAAAGAGAGATTGAGTATGGTAGAGAGATATAGGGAGAGAGAGAAGAAAGAGACAGAGCGAGATAGAAGAGACAGAAGATGAGAGAGCGAGTAAGAGGGAGAGAGGGGAGTAGAGAGAGGTTGCGTGGCATTGGATTCTAAAAATAAAATTCACAGCTGCCTTTTAAATCCGCAGTGAGCCATGTAGCCACTAAAACAAGAGACGTACAAAACAGTTATACAGTGAGGTTAGGAACACACACACACACACAAACACAGACACACACACACACACATGCACATATATCTGTAAAGGAAAGACATACATTGAAAAGTCAGTTGATATTCAGGAGCACAGCACACTACAGAAAAGACGGGGTAACACTGGAGGTATATGTATGTGTGTAAGTGTGTATATACGCGTTTTCTGAGAGAAAGAGAGAGCGAGAGAGAGAGAGAGAGAGAGAGAGAGAGAGAGAGAGAGGTATGTAGTTTGCCCTGACAAGGTTGTGGGAGATATTAAGACATGAACGAAAAGCTTCTCGAAATCCAGACCATCCGGACAGTTTCCATAGCAACCTACAGCAGAATTGATAAGCAGAAGCCTCTTGACTCTGATAGAGAGAGAGAGAGAGAGAGAGAGAGAGAGACAGACGAAGGAGTAGGGGATGGTAGAGTAGAAGGAAAAGTGAGAGAGAGATAGAAGGAAGACAAGTAAGGTGAAACAAAATGAACTCCACAGCTCCCTTCACGTGTTACATACATGTACACAAACACACATGCACACATAAGCTGCTCTATTCCGCTGAGATTCTGCATGTTTCTTGCATGTCACTGCCACATCTTACTTTTTCCTTATAAACCAAATGTGCAAAAGTTTGTAGACACTTGCTCGTCCTGTGTTTCTTATAAAATCAAGTTAATTTAGTTTAATTTAATCAGAGTGTCTTGTAGGCGGTCTGTTCTAGGAATTTGCTGATGACCTCCTAAACTCTTTTAAATCTGCCTGAGCTTTTATTACTGAATAAATATTCTTAATGAATAAGAATAATCATAAAACACAACATAACACCAGTGACATAATACTGTTCATGTCTTTGCTTGTTTTAATTGTAGTGGTTTGTGGGACTGCTACTAACTAATTACAATTCAGTGAATTTTCGGCTTTTCCAGGCTTTATCAGGTTCGTGTAAGATTCATATCTGATTAATACAAAAGCACTATGAAATCACATTAATAATGGAGAACAGACAATTAAATGACAGAAATGGACAGATTTTTATGTCAGCCTTAAGTTTGTCCCCTTTTGATGAACTAATGAAGTAATGTTTTGATGAACATTACTCTTCTGAGAAGGCTTTGTATGAGACACTGGAACGTTGCTGTGAGGATTTTATTGCATCTGGTAACAAGAGCATTAATGAGGTCCAGTACTGATGTTGGATGATTAGCTGTCTGTACATTATGATGGTGCATGGCAGACAACAACCCAAACATTTTATAACGTTCAGCGTTGCACAGCAGTCAGCAGAGCACCATCTTCCCAACTTTTGCCCTTATATGGGCAAGAACCATCAGTAGTGCAATAAATATGGAAACATTTGGCTGCAAACCACCATTGGTCGCATTCCTTCATTAATTCTGCTATGAGGCACAGAAACACTTTTTCAACATGTAAACAACAATGTAAACACAGCAACACTCCAGAGAACACTGTTCCACTGCCCCACATCCCGGTATGGGGGCTTTATACATCTCCAGCCAACACTTGATATTGGTTGTGTGCAGCTACAGAGAGGCCTTGTGCTTTTTCTGTAGAGATTAATCAAGCTGTGTGCACAGTTCAACACCTGTGTAAGCAACAGATGCACCTTAAAGTAGCTAATCAGAGGTACTGTTTGAATACTTTTGGACATACAGTGTGTCTTATGTATATCTCTCTCCCTGTCTTTCTCTCTCTCTCTCTCTCTCTCTCTCTCTCTCTCTCTCTCTCTCTCTCTCTCTCTCTCTCTCTCTCCTGTTTCTTTGTATCTCTCAATCTCCTCATTCATTATCTATTCTGTCTTTCCCCAGCGTCCTGAACTGGATGAAAAGATTAATGGTGCATCTGGCTCTGATGGATGTGTAACACCTCAGACGCTTATTTCCAGAAGTTTCAGTAAACTTTGCCTCTATTATAGCTGCAGATAAATCACGCTGGTCTGACAGACGGCAGAGAATTCACAGGCTTTTGAGCAACTTTTCTTCAAACAGCCGATACATTGAGTTTCCACTTCCAGTGTGCCGTGGCATGCACAAATGTTGAGCGTGTCAGACATTTGTGTTTGACACCTTATTCGAACCAGTGGGAATTGTAGTGTGCATCGATTGTGGAGAAAAAGAATCAAGAATTCAAGAAGTAAAGAACAACTTTATCGCCATCCCTTTCCATAAACTAGAGTATAGTAGAGTGAATTAACATTCCTTTAAGACCTTGATGTGACCTACAAGACAAAAGCAGTCTCAGGACCATACAGTACAGACACAAGACAAAAGATTGCACATGATAAAAAATAGACAAGATAGTGACACACAATATAGTAAGTGCAATAAATAAATAAATATGCTGTGCAGGTTCACACATGATGGCAGTGCAATACAATAAATACACAGGGCAGTGTGAGACAGATAGATAGTATAAAGGTATAAAGAATGTGGGCAGAGCAAAAGTGTGGAGGTATGCAGACCTGAGCAACTTGAATGTGCAAATGGCATTATTAATTACAGTACTCATCTGTCACTATTACTTACAGGATTAATCAGGTAATAGTTTTGACAGTTGTTCAAGGTTCTTTTTCAGGGCAAAACAGTAAAATGGACTGAACTAGACAATAAAATGCATTGCCATTTAAAATTCCAGAAGAATTTATTGGACTAGAAAGTCTATAAAAAACCTTAATAAAAAAACAGGACATGGTATGCCGTCAGATGTATGGCATTTGTCTCTTGTCAATAAACAAATTTTCAACTGTACTGCTACAACTGTTACTGTGACTACTATAGCTATGCTGTCCAAGTATCATCCCTAACTGGCAAAAGAAATGAAACAAATATGTGTTGTCCATGAATTCATTTGATAATTCTGACATGTGTGGTTGGGATAGTGCAGTGGTTAACACCTACACTGTAGACTGGGGTTCATTAACACCCTACACTATACCAATAAGAGTCCTTGGGCAAGACTCCTAACACCACCTTGGCCTACCTATGTAAAATGATCAAATTGTAAGTCGCTCTGGATAAGAGCGTCAGCCTAATGCCATAAATGTAAAATGTAGATGTCTCTCACTGTGCTGTGTCATGATGGAATCCATGAAGACACATTTGGCTAATTATCTAGCTACTTCTTAATTCGCATAATGACATGCTTTAGGACAGCTTAGTTGTAATAGCATAGTTATATAACAATGAGCCTCTAATATGAATTGTACTCACACACAAGCTCACACAAATGTCTACAGTTATAGAGAATAATGTGTAGCCAGGCAAAATGTAAACTTTCTTTTGAGAGTGTAAAAATCAAAGCAAAAACCACCCATTCTCCATTAATATATACTAACAATGCTAGCATTACATCTTTAGAGGTAGGTAACGTGGTGAATTCTTCACAAATTGATCATTCTAAAAATAGTGACACCTAAAATATTATTGATATGTTTACACGTTGGTGGTAGATGGGCAATGGCAAACTAGAAATTCTACTGTTTTCAGTGGAGCTGGAATGGAAAATTGTGTCTCTGTACCTGTTGTTGCGTCACTGTTTTCGTAAGACCCATGATGTTTCACTAAATGAGTTTCTGCTTTCTTCCATTTATATTTTAGCCTTATATCGGTAGTATTGGGAGGGTGTGAGGGTGACATTTAAGAGTGTATAGCATCGTCTTGGGTTTCAACAGTGTGTCTCCGGGACAGGCAAGGTCAGTGAGAGACAGCGACTCCTGTAGACATTTACAACCCCAATTCCAATGAAGTTGGGACGTTGTGTAAAACATAAATAAAAACAGAATATGATGATTTGCAAATCCTTTTCAACCTATATTCAATTGAATACACTACAAAGACAAGATATTTAATGTTCAAACGGATAAACTTTATTGTTTTTTGCAAATATTCACTCATTTTGACTTTGATGCCTGCAACACGTTCCAAAGAAGTTGGGACAGGGGCAACAAAAGACTGGGAAAGTTTAGGAATGCTCAAAAAACACCTGTTTGGAACATTCCACAGGTGAGCAGGTTAATTGGAAACAGGTGAGTGTCATGACTGCATGAGCAAATAGTCCAACAGTTTAAGAACAACGTTTCTCAACGTGCAATTGCAAGGAATTTAGGGATTTCATCATCTACAGTCTCAACTTCTTTGGAACGTGTTGCAGGCATCAAAGTCAAAATGAGTGAATATTTGCAAAAAACAATAAAGTTTATCCGTTTGAACATTAAATATCTTGTCTTGTAGTGGATTTAATTGAATATAGGTTGAAAAGGATTTGCAAATCATCATATTCTGTTTTTATTTATGTTTTACACAACGTCCCAACTTCATTGGAATTGGGGTTGTAAATGGATGAATTCATCATAAGTGTAAGAGATTTCAGACCGATAAGCAGACTTACACTATGTATTATTATCATGCAAATTGGCATCTAATTGCCAATAAGGTCAGTGTTAATCCATGATTTTTTTTTTTCAAATCAATTTTAATTGAGCAGCTGAGAGAGCGCTAGATTCCATGTTTAGACAGTAAACGGCATATTGCATGCAGCAGGTAGATTGTCACAAGTAGCAGCATAATAATTAAGACAGCTGTGTTCTCCTCTCCTCCCACTGTTTAACTTGTTTTCTTGCACTTTTTCTCAGATTTGTTCAGCTCAGTGGGAGAAGGTGGTAAATCCTTTGTTGTACTCTTGCAGCTCATTGATCTACTTTATCTCCTTTAGTAAGCACAGGATGGGGCGTCTAAACCACTGTCATGCTCTTTTCAGTGGTAGATCAGCTGATTCTGCACTCCAGTCCAGGACTAGGCCTGACCTCCATCTAAGCCATTTGACTGTGGTGATTTTGGGATGCAGTGTCTGAAACGGAGTGTAATGGGACGTGGCTGGAGACCGTCTCCAGGGCAAGGCCTCCTTCTGTTTTTCTCTCACCAGAACAGTGCACTCTGACTTGGCTACAGCTGGTCCAAGCCTGGGTCATCTCCTCGCTGATGGAGCTCCAGCTAACAACAGCTGAAGCCTCTTACAACTGATTAAAACAAGTCCTCTTCTCTTTTCTCCTTGTCTTTTCTTTTGTTCTCTTCTCCTCTTTAATTTTCTTGTTTGTTCTGTTGTCTTCTCATCTGTTCCCTTTTCTTGTCATTTCTCCCCTCTGTTTTCTTCTGTTCTCTTTGACTCTTCTCTTCTCTTCTCTTCTCTCATTCCTTCCTTTAATTGTCTTCTCTTCTTTACATCACACACACATACAGAGTGCGGGCAGGTCCAGTGACACTGGGAGTGGCACTGAGGCTCATTTGCATGATGTTTGCTGAAGGACGGGTTGAGGATATGACCACAGTCGAGTGTGTGATTGGCCAGAGCTCCAGTGACTGACACAAAAGGTCCGCCTTCTGCCCGATACAGTCACCACTGTAGGGAACAAAGCGAATGGATGCGGAGAGGATAGAGTGTAGAGAGTTAAATTAAAAAAGAGAGAGATGGAAGGTTGGAAGAGAGGGGCATAGAAAGAGAGATCATAGGCTAAAGATAAAGGGGAGCAAAAAAAGAAGGGAAATGGAGGAGTGAGCAAAAAAACAGGAATTCAACAGTTAGTTGATCTGATGTTAATTATAGAAAAAGGCCAAATAATTTACCAACTACAAGAAAACAGCAGCACTCAGTAATGTTTTGTAATGTTCCTATGATGTACATGTGGTCATTTTGATTGGCTACAGTATACTCAGGAGTGAAAATAGACTGGAATCACATTTTGGGAGTAAAAGTCGAGACAGAACTACATTCGGCTCAGATCTTGAAATCCTAGGTAACTATTTTAATAGGGAAACTGCACAGATTTATTTTACCCTATTTTAAAGTGCGCATGAAGTGTCTGTTGAACACACCTTAAGTTCAGCCTTAATTTAGGTTTGATGAGGAGATTAATCAAATAATAGTGATTAGATTCTAGAAGTAATAATTAGGTAAAAAGCAAGAGGAACGATGGGGGAATGATAATAGAGGAGAGGAGAGGGCTGAGGGAGCAGGGCACTCATCCATTCACTGGGACATGCTGAACACAGGCTGCCCTTGCTACCCATAACAGCTGCTGAGAGAACATGGTCACATCTGTGCCCTCTCTCACACTCTCTCTCTTTCTCTCTCCATCTCTCTCTTTCTCCCTCTAACTCTCTTAGCATTGTTGAGGAGCTCTGACTGATATAGAGTAGATAGGGTGGGCTACATCAGTTAAGTGGGCAGGTGAATAATTAGAGCATAGATACACTTTACTATATTGCATCAGTGATTACCTGATGACTGCCTCTCTTCTTTTTTTATACGGCATTCCTCCATCTCTCCACTGGCACCTCTGCTGCAGTGGTGGAGGAAAGACAGCTGTAGCCTTTCAGCCTTTTCCTGCTATGCTGATTGATCTATCCATGCTCTGCCCACAAATGCATTGTTTCATTTTGCGAGGTTGCAAGGTTGGACAAGCTTTACAGAACGCTAGCCAAAATTGCGTTCAGCCTTAAGGCCCGTCACACTTGCATTTGCCAGGGAATTTTTACAAGCACATTCACGTCAATAGAATTTGCTTCAATGAGCGATTTTGACTCATAGACTTCCAGGGCAAACAGTGTTTCGTTCCACTCTGGCTAACTTTGACACTGCTTTAGCTGTGTTGACCTCTGAAGGGGTGGCCCTCCCTGCTGAAAAAGACACTTAGAACTATTAGGATTAAAAGCTAATGTTTTTTTGCTTCTTGATGGTAATTGGTTTAATGGTTGCCTTTAGATACCACTAGTATTCAGTATAACACCTTTAGGTCCCATTAGGATAACCATGAAATGCATCTGGAATCAGTGTCAGGTCACCTCAAAAACCATTAGACTCCTTTAGACTGTGATATTGACACATCAAGACATGCCACAACCACCAGGAGCAAACAGAAACATTTAATGGTTTCTGTGCTGTTTTTTGCTGCAGGACTTTATAGCACTGAACCCCTAAAATGAAGGAATCACTTATTTAACCACAAACAGCATTTATTTCACACTGGATATAAATAATCATTAAAGAGTGACTGCATGAGACACGGTTAGCCAGGAGACTCTATTGATATGTTTACTTCTGTGGTTTTTGTAATTATGAAGGTAACTAGCTTGCTCACTGCACCAGCATTTTTCCGTCACCAGTGTTCCAGACCAGTCTCGGTCACGCTCACATTTGCAAACTGCACATGTCTAGTGCGACTGGTGGCTTAATGAGAAACAATTCATACAGAATTTCAGAGTTTATCACATCAAGTGATCTTTATTTTTCATGCCTATTAAAGGTCACACTGTGAGAATAGACTGACTGTAGTTTTGTGTTGTGTAAACGAGTTATTGTTTGAATGCTGGCAAAATTATGTTGTTGTTTACTGCGTACCTGTTTTGATGAGCTACAGTAGCATTGACCAGCTTGGTAGCATAGCATTTTGAACTTGAATGAGAGGAATCTAAATACCAACCTGTGTTCATTATGTTAAATGAGATTTTTGCCACCATTCAGAAAAGCTTTCCCATCAGTTGTTTGTAAAGAACACTTTTGCAGGCAGAGCATGGACGGGTCAATGTTGTTAGAACAAAAAAAAATGCAGTTACTGTAATTTAACAGTTATGTGCCTATAGCACACATACATACATGCTTAAAGGTTCATTTAAGGTTGCAATGTGGGATTTGAGTGTGTGTGTGTGTGTGTGTGTGTGTGTGTGTGTGTGTGTGTGTGTGTGTGTGTCTCCACATTTCACATGGAGCAGCAAGCTGCTCATGCTAATTTACTCATTAACTCATTAACTGGTGCATTCTGGGAAAGCAGCCTGTTCTCACTCTGGTCCCATAAGCTTAAGGGAAAGGCTCCTTCCCCCTATGTACTGCGGTACATTTATAGTCACGGATAAAGCAGTTCTGCACGACTGAACAGACAAAAAGACATCCACCTCCATTATGAAAGCTAATTTGCTCCGCAGATGTTTTCTCTTTAGAACGAGCAAAAACAAACATGTTTGTATACCATCTATCCAGAGCTCAGTGTGGAGGCTCCATCACACAGCAGCAATGCATCAGACTGCATTTAGCACCTCTGCCTTAACCACAGCGTTGCAGCACTGTCTGTCAAACTTTTACATTCTTAGTCAGCTGATCAGATGCTCCACACACTGGTCACTTTTGACTGGGAGTCAGTCAGGCGAGTTAGGGAAGCAGCTAGCCATGCTGGAATTGGATGAAGTGATCTAGGATCGCCACAGGGTGTTTTGAAAGCCATGTGTGTGCACATATGTGTGGTGTGGCATTCTGAGTAATCTGCAGTATTCCAGCTCACAGATGTCCGTCCACTTTAGGAAGAGACAAAAATTAGATGAAAGGGAATAAAGCTTTGCCTTTAAGAGGAGGTATAAGTGTCAGATTTGATCATATTTGCTTTCCTTACAATGATTCGCCCACCTAGTCATACCCACTACCCCTGTTAAACATTCACTACACCCCTCTGGCTCTCAGTTAAAAGTTTAATGAGCATTTTCATTAATTGGCTTGATGGTAGATGAGCTTCTGTATGGCTTACTGGCTGCAGTGGTGGGTTGTGGCTAAGAATCAAAGGTCACAAGTAGTTCTTGAATATTGTGGTTAATTAATGAATTGATTTTTTAGCAATTGTTTGCTCAGCCCTAGTCACAAGGACACGTTGGGTCTGCTGCTGCTGGACTGTTGCTGTTTTTCTTTGATAATTAGGGCACATTTTTATATGTTGTCACTATATTCCTTGATAGATTAAATCTGTTGTGTTATATTGTGGCTGTTGAAAAAAACCTGTTAACTCAAAAATGTTAAACATAAAAACATTCTTAAGGAGCCAATTCTCTGACATTCACTTTTTGTACTAAAAACAATTGTAATTAATTTTTAGACAACCATTTCCCAACCTCTCTTTATCTCTTAGAAATAGGGTGAAATAGAACTGTTGCTGTTTTTGTTACCATTTCCTTAAGACTGAGGTACGTAAATGACCTCTGTTCTGATTTGCTGCCCTGTGTGCCTCATTCAAAACACTCACCCATGTGAACAGATGTGGGGGCTAAACTGCTGTAGGCTTTTTGAAAATTTAACAGTGTTTATAATCCATAATATTAACAAAAATTGCTTTTTGGCATATTGGAACTTTAAGTTTTAATGTAAAAAGATATTATAAGTTTGGACCATTTCTACTGACACATTCGTTGTAAAATTGTATGTTAAAATTATGATTTTATGAACATATTTTTCAGTAAATTACTATTTGAGGTCTGCACGAACATGAAATTGAAGCCCAAACCTGACTCCACAACCTTGAGACTTAATCCTGACCAGGCCCATCTAGTACTGCTAAATTTTAAGCCCAAACCTGCTTGCATGGCAAGGTCATTGTGTTGCTGAAGACATAACTTGCCACTGCATTCATAGCTCAAAATGCTATAGCAGGTTTTACACTGTGCCCAATGTGCTTTTTGTCTTATGTAATGGCCAGGTCATAATGCTTCCACAGTGAAGATGTCCCTGACTAATTTGGATTTGTAATTCCCCTTTTGCCAGCTTTCTTTCTGTTTTGGCAATTAGCAAGACCATACAGACTATATTAGAGAGAGAGAGAGAGAGAGAGACACAGAGACAGAGAGACAGACACAGAGAGAGAGTTTCATGAGCATGCTAATTCAAATAAAAACAAATCTGCCTAATAAAACAAATCATTCATTAGAAAACAAACCCAAGCCTGATACTGTTCATGAAACGTCTCAAACTTGAACCCTAATATTTTGTCAGGCACCATCTTGCACATCAAGTAGCAGATTTGGAATGGTGAGGTTCCCAGTCTAGTCATAAACAACACACAGCCAATGATTCTTAAAGTTCCTGAGCCAGGTAAACAAGGCAACATCCCAAAAAGATTACCACATTTACTCTCCTCATCTACTATCATCCTCCATTCATCGTCTAGTTTAAAGTCCATGAAGCAGAAAAAGTGAAGAGGTACACTATATTTCCAAAAGTATTCGGCTGCCTGCACACACATAACGCATATGAACTTGAGTGACATCCCGTTCTTAATCCATAGGGTTTAATATGATGTTGGCCCACTCTTTGCAGCTATAACAGCTTCAACTCTTCTGGAAAGGCTTTCCACAAGGTTTAGGAGTGTGTTTATGGGAATTTTTGACCATTCATCCAGGAGCGCGTTTGTGAGGTCAGACACTGATGTTGGCCAAGAACGCCTGGCTCGCAGGTTCCTCTCTAATTTATCCCAAAGGTGTTCTATTGGGTTGAGGTCAGGACTCTGTGCAGGCCAGTCAAGTTCTTCCACACCAAACTCCCTTATACATGTATTTATGGACCTTGCTTTGTGCATAGGTGCGCAGTCATGTTGGAACAGGAAGGGGCCGTCACCAAACTGTTCCCACAATGTTGGGAGCATGAAATTGTCCAAAATCTCTTGGTCTGCTGAAGCATTAAGAGTTCCTTTCACTCCTGAAAAACAACCCCACACCATAGTCCCCCCTCCACCAAACTTTACACTAGGTTTTGAGTCATGGTTCCTCTGAGTGGTTCTTCCTCATGCTCTTAGGGAGTCATTTCCTCCTGAAGCCTTGTTCTCTCAATGTTTTGTCTTCATGCTCATGGTGAGTTTTTCAGTTTGACTCCTGGGTATCTCAGGGGTTCTTCCTGTGTCCTTAGGGAGTTTTTCCTTTTGAGTCTTCATTCCCCCCAGTGTTTCTTCTTTGCGCTGTTCATGTTATTTTCTGTCTTGGTTCCTCTTGGGGAGTTCTTAGAAAGTTTTTCCTGTCGCTGCCAGGAAATTGAATTGAATTGAAAGTAAGGGTCACATTCCTGATATGAAAAGTAGGACGCTGTATTGTGCGTGGGTGTCACCCACAGGTGTAATTCTCATCTGCAGTGGATATGCTTTGACATGCCCCTGCTTAGGGGACATCTGAAGGAAATTCTCCACTCATCTCCTTTGATACTTGGATTGTACTTGACATGGCAAATGTTAGAAATGTTTCTGGGTTGAAAGGGGAGACCAAGACAAGCTTTCAAGTGGAGAAAACAAAATTGGACTTTTAGAATGGGCAATGGCTGAGAGTGTGTGAATGGTAAACTCCTAAATTTAAGTTAGAGACCGAGCAGTTAGAGATGATCCTGGATCAGCTTCAAAGTTCCCACCCGGACATCCCATAGCCGATAGCTGGGCTGCCAGCATTTCTGCTGAATTTATCAAAATTCATTTGCATGCTGATGTCTTTAAATGAATAAAGGTAATTGCCATAGTACTGTCACTAGTTTGTTGAATGAATCATATATTGTGGCTGTCATATGAGAACCTTCTAACTCTGCTGCCCTTCACATTGTGTGACTATTTCATGGTGAAAGGACCAATGGAAAAAGTATTATTATTGGGGGGGGAAAAAAACTATATATATATATATATATATATATATATTTATATATATATATATATTTTTTTTTTTTTTTTTTTTTTTTTAATTTATTAATGTGCGAAAGTCGCAGACCACCATTATTAATTTACAGTTAAAATACATAATTACATAATTTTAATTACATAAATTTACAGTTAAACAGGTTACAGGTTACTGGTTCATCATCAAGTACAAGTTTGGGAGTCTTCATTTCAGTTTTTTTTTTTAATTGCAGGGAAACTTGAAATATGTTCAAAGTTTGGTCTTAGAAGTACAGTATGTTGCATTTTCTGCTTCCTAAGCAAAACCAGTTACAAAACCTTACTTCACCTCTCAGGTGTTTTATCTAGTGTTAATTTTTTTTCTTTTCTCAGTAACAGCCTCTTGCTGTTGAAATGAAGCAAGAGTAGAACTTAAAAGCTGTACTATTTATCTGATGGGGACAGTTTTGGTGGTCCAGTTTTCTCTATGTCTTTTAAAGATTTTTTCACATATTTTTTGTTTGACTTGTGGTCTCTGAATTTTGCATGGTACTGCACATTAAGAAAAGGTTTCTTTCATTTGTAAAGTTACCGTTTCTGAGACTGGAGGGTTTCTCTGACAGTGACAGTACCCTCTTGTGCTTGTGTGTTTGTGAGTGTGTCAAAGCACATCGTCTACATCACAGAATGTTCACGAACCCAATTAAAACGCTCTTGCAGGCCGACAGGTTGTTTCAGATTGCTGGCTGTTTTCATTACTTTGCTTTCACTGGAAGTTTAACATCTGCTTTAGTTTAATTATCTTCTGTTGCAATTAAAAATATAACTTAAAGGCTAAGACTTGAACAATAAAAAATGCAATCAAATAATAAATAAATAGAATGTGAATAACAGAAATTTTTGCAAGTAATTGGTTTATTATACTGTGACATCAGTGTAGAAGATGTGGAAAACATAGCACATATAGGTGAATGCTCTTTTACTTTGAACAGGCACTTCATCAGGCAACATTAAGGTGACCAAACATATGAAAGGGAAACTGGGGACATTTCCAGTTCAGCGGTTGTTAAAATATCCACTGTTTTTATCTATGAAATAAACAATCAGCCTGCCTATCACCTGGTAGTACAGTTCAGTCCCGTATCCCCACCCCTGCTTTTACTCCCTGGGTTACTTTGTGTCTTGAAAAGACATTTGTGGTGATGTTGTGGACCCATTTGACACTTGCTAGCTTCTGGTCAAGTTTTACACAGCAGTACTAAAACTAGATGAGCAAGTGGTTTTATAAAATGACAGCCATCATCAAATATAATAAAATACACAATCTTTTCAGGAAAAAGTGTGCATTTTTAATAAGGGACATAAAGAAGTATTTCACCCAGAAATGTAGTTCCTTTAGAGTATGGTATTGTTGCCAAGCAGCCAATGACTGTTGAATGAAGTGAAAGACATTCAGTCACCCATCACTGTATACTGCTGTCATTTCATGAAATGTTTAACTTTTTGTCATATAAACATGAACATATCATAACACAATGCAAAAACCTTTGCTTTATAAGTACTTTTTGATCACCAAATTACCACTGTGAGTCTTATATAGCACCAACCCAACGGCACCTGTGATCCCATGATGGGACTGAGTCTCAAATGGCTCCCCGCTCCCTACATAGTGTCATATATAGGAATTTAAATACTGGCTCCTGCATCCCAACCATGCAAAATATAGCTAAAAATAGTCATTTGCAGTTCACCCACATTCATACTGGAGAAATAGTGCACTGTTTGGCTATAGAATCTAGACTTTCAAAACCTCCTTGGTGCACTATTTAGTGCTTTTTGAGATTCAGTCTGAATTTGATGCTATGTCTGACTGAAACATCAACAGTTAAAGCATGTAAGCCATCCAAGTAACATTGTTTAGACTTTTATTTTGGCATTTTACAATGAATTATATGAATATATACTTTAATGTAAGCCTTTTATATTAATTATGATGTTGATAAGCATGTTTTCTAGTTCTGTCCAGCCTAGTTCTAGTTAAGAAAATAAGTTGTCAGCTCCTCAGTTTAAGCACAAAGCACAGGGTTCTTCCTTTATCAGTACACTTGGTGGTCCGTGCAAGCAGTATTAGAGTGAAAGATTATTCCAATAACAGCACATGGATTTTTCGTGCTGTGGTACAGTAATACAGAATTCAGTTGTTGTGATGCAGTCATAGGCATCGTTTATATACAACAACTTCGAGCACGGCTAAGCCAATCATATTTTAGGACCAGAACTATCCATTTTGTAAGTGGTAAGTAGACAGCAGTAGCCAGCTCCCTGTGTTGGCCAGAACAAGCACAACACAATGTCTGTCCATCTGCTCTGCTGCCAGGTCTTTCTTTGGACTTTAAGGTGTGTTTTTAATTCACAGTTAAAAATGGGGACATTTACAGGTACAACTCCGGCTGGGGACAGGCTACCAAAACATTGGACTGTCCCAGGAAAACAATGTTGTCTGGTCACCTTAGGCAACAAGAAATGCTCAGCCCAGCACTAACTCAACACAAAAGATAGGAGAGATAATGTGGGATAACAAGTCATCTGTGGTGGGTGGGCACCTCGACACACTGTAAAACAATCCTCCTCCGTCACAATTACTCCAAACAACACAACCACGCTAACAAGATCAACAACAACCTCAGCAGCAGGACCTGTTTAACATGGAAGTGAGGCGCTTCCCGAAAGCAACTTTGCATGGCAGCCCCCAAAGCTCCTCATGGCCATGTGGAGCCTGTGATGGATGCCACAGTATGTGCATTGCAGTGTTACATATTTCATCAGGGTAATATAAGTAGTGTAGACACTTGAAATGCAGAGGTTTTTTATACCTACATTTACTGTATTTTACTGCTTCTTTACTTCACTGCTGCATGTCTTTACCCTCCCTTAGTGTAGTTTCTCACTCTTATCCCCTCAGCATTGGCTCAGTACATTTTGCCTCTGCACACTGCGCTTCTAACGTTTTTCAATAATGTATAGCTTTGTATGATCTATAATTCATCACAGGGCTTATAGTTGGTACTCCCTTTTTCACTGTACAACTGGCATTGTTCATATGTAGAACACTGCTCTGTGTGTGTCTATGTGAATGACAGGAATTGAAATCTCACTTTATACTAATATTGTCATTTTGCTGCATTAATTTGCAGTGGACCCAAATGGTTATGCTGGCAGTCACAATGTTTGAAATTAACAGTTTGTCTCAATGTTTTTTGTGTGTGGATTATTTATGGCTGTACACAAAGACGTTTGAGCAATGGATTCAGTCACATATTGTTCATCATATAATGATACTTGTGCTGATTTTAATACACCAGTGTATGTATCATGACAGCTCTCATCAGAACAAACAATAAGTATAATGAATACAAATGCTGAAATGCAGAATGCAGTGTTAATCACATATGAGTCAGTTTATAGAGGATCATGGTTCTTAAACTGCCTAAACATTTTTACTGATTATAATCTATTATGCTTACAAGTCTCAATTCCTATTTAAGTGTGATTTATAAATCCACTTTGACCTGCATTTAATTAAAACAGTGTGAAGAGAAGACATTTAATGTTTTGCCTTATTAAGGTTTTGATAAATATACACTCATTCTGAAACTAATGCCAGCAACACCTTCCAAAAAAGTGTTAATTTATTAATTAATTTAAGAATTTGAGGGCAATTTAAGACTGTTTTGAAATGGTCAGAAATCATCTTAAGTAGGTGATGCAGTCATGCTTGGGTATAAAAGGAGCCTCCAGGAAAGGCCTAGGCCTACATGAGCAAGGATGGGTTAGGACTCGCTACTATGCCAAAAATGCATCAACAAATGAGCCAACAGTTTTTAAAGCAACATTCCTTAACAAGTGATAGAAATATTTTTAGGTATTTCACCCTCTACACTGAATAATAGTAAAGGGAATCTGGAGAAATAAAGAGAAATTAAATCTGGAGAAAGGGCAAGGCCAAATAGTACAACTGAATATCCATGACCTTTGATCCCTCACAAAGTTCTGCATTTAAATACCAGCATGCTTCTGTGATGGATATCACTACATGGGATCAGGAATACTTTGATAGACTGTCAATAAATACTGTTTGTCGCTGCTTCCACAAATGCAAGTTAAGGCTGTACAATGCAGAGTGGAAGCCATATGTTAACCATGCCTAGAAACTTGGCTGACTTCTATGGGATGGAGGTTCTTTATATAAAAGAAAAGGATCATCCAGTTTGTTGCCAGTGTAAAGTTAAGAAGTCAGGGGCTGTCATGCTATGGGGATGTATTAGAGCCCATGGCAGGGGTAACTTCCACATCTGTGACCTTGTGACTTCTGTTGAACCTAAAAGATTCAACGATTGCTGCCTTCTAGTTGACGTTTTTTTCAGGGCATGACATCACAACGGCAGGCCACATTCTGCACGTGTTACAACAAGATGGCTGTGTGATCAGAGAGCACGAGTGCTATACTGGCCTGCCTGCAGTCCAGACATATGTGCCATTGAAAATGTGTTGTGCATTATGAAGAACAAAATATGACAACAGAGCATATGTGTATGTACCTTTGTTCTGTAGTTCATGTTATTGCTGACAGTGAGAGAGTGACACTTTATTAGATAAAGCACAGTCAACGCTGAAAATGTTTTAGAACAATGATGGGGCCACATCGAAAAAAGTGGTTAAAAGTCTCTCTCTCTCTCTCTCTCTCTCTCTCTCTGTCTCTCTCCCGCTCTGTCTCTCATCATCCCTTCTTCCTTTTCCTTGCACTTTGCCCTGGCTGATGGGTGCTGGATTCTAGCTGTTATGACAGCCTGTCAGTGTGCATTCACCACACAGTCTCTCTTTCTCTCTCTCTTCTTCTTTTTTCTCTTATTTTCTTTCTCTTATTTTCTTTCTCTTACTCTCACTAGCCCTCCTTCTAACCTGTCCCTTTCTTTCTTTCTTTCTTTCTTGCTTCAGTCAGGACTTGTATTTCTTTCTGTCTCTTTTCTTTTTCCTCATTAAGCTCTCTCTTTCTCTCTCCCTCTCTGGAACTCATTTCACTCCTTTCTAATCCTCCCTCCCTTCCACCACTCACGCTTGTTCGGCCTGCATGCTCTTTTTCTCCACCTCTCTTTCTGCTCCTCATCCATCATTCTCTCATTGTCTTTTCCACTTCCGCTCCCTTCATCTAAGGCATTAATAGCCACCGCATCTGTCTCACCCCACTCCTACTCTCTCACCTGCTTGTCCTTTTTCTCTGCCATTTATTCCTTCTCTATCTCTCTCTATCCTCCTTTTCTGTCCTGTGTTTTCTGAGGCCCATGTCCCCAGACCCCAGCCTCATCCATCTCTGTCTGCTTCTCTTCTTAGTTTTTGCTCATTGTTGCACTCCACTATTGTTTTACGGCTGCTGTAGTTATGGATATAAGAGCAGAACAAGTGAAGACTTGTTGCAGATTTCGAGCTGCAGACTGTGTTGCTGTGGCAGAAAGGCTATGTGCAAAGACTGACAAGAAGTTAAGAGGTGTGTGTGTATGTGTGCATGTGTGTGTGTGTTTAACCGGCTGATCGGGACAGCAGTAAGCTTTTGCTCGTCAGCTTCCATTAGCTGCTCTTTAGCTCCGGCTTTCATGTTTACTCAGAATGAGTGACAGCAGGAAAGATTCACTAACAAACAAAACGTTTTGTCCACTATTTTGAGTCCAACGCTAATAATACGACCACACCCACACACCCACACACTCATTCACACAGGATAATTAAGCTCCCACACAAGTAAACAAAATGAAACAAAAGTAATCATGATCAGTCATTGTGTCCTCCGTTAACTTGCTGAGTGTATACCTCCGTTGGGTGGGAGGTTGTACTTTGTGTTGATTGTATGAGTACTGAATTTAGTCTCCAGTGAGAGGAAAGCATGACAATTGTGACATTTTGGTAACATGTTGATGATCACCATAAGGAAAAAGCTCGATTCCACACTAAAAGTCCCTATTTGCTTCCTAGGCTTAAGATAGACTTTGAATGAAACATACTACAACACAGCAATGTCTTTCAGTTTGCTTTTGACAATAACTGTTGATATATTTTATTCATATGGAAAAGGTGTACATACTGTTCAGAGCCTATAGTGGACACCGCAGTATGTATATTTCAGTTCTACTTATTTCATACTTTCATTTCAAGTAATAAAATTAGTGTAGATATGAAATGCAGAGATTTTTACACATCTTTCTTCCATTTAAACTGAAAGACAGTATTGTATTAATGTAGTATATTTCACTCATGTGGGAAGGATGTACACATTTGTAGCAAGTACATTAAAAAATTCAGAAAAAAAATAGTGTACAGGTGCATTTTTGTTCACCAAGGTACAAACAATGTAAATGTGCCCTCAAAAGTACAACATGAGTCTTGAGGTCCAAGTGTGTACCTTAAATGAGTTTAAACATTCATTTTCCAAAAGGAAAGGGGTATATTTGGATCTTTTCATACTCTAGCATTTTAAAATGCAAAAATAAAATAGAAAGCCTCAAGTTAAGACATGGTGTATGGAATCAGTGCGATGTAAAAAAAAAAACACGTTTTAGTCAAAGGTTCAAATCTGGTTGATCCAAATGAAGGAAACACAGCGCTGCTGCAGCCATACAAAGGCTACCATGATGAGAAGCGCCATGCAGCAGACAGTGCAGAGCGCAGCTGTAGCAGAATTTGAACTTGAGCATCTAACTCATTCATTTTACAGACTACTTCTGTAAATTAATGGAATAAAACTTTCATCATCATTTAGTGAATTTATCATGTTTGGTATCAGCTACTAACTGTTGATAGCTGTTTTTAACCTAAAAGCTACATGAATAAGTAGTTACAGTGAGACTAGGCCAGTAATCACATGATTATCAGTTTATTTATCTTGTGTCAAAGACTTGTCTGTGACTGCCTTTCTCTCTGTAAATTCCAAGCTGCATGTCACCTACTATGGCTACAATTAATAGTACCCAGTCAGTTTGTTCTCATACACTGTTCCACACCTTTCATGCCAACAGCTCTTATATTATTTTTATAACAGTCCCTGCACAAAATGCAGTTATTGACTGATAATGAACCTAAATGATAGTGATGTTAAAATAGCCGACATTAAACATTTAACTTGGTTTCAAAATCAAAATTCAATTTACCAACTTCTAACATCAGAGCCTTTATGACTTAAACGTGTTGGGTGAAAGAGCCTGAACTGCAGCACTGTAGACCTAAAGGAATTTAGTGGTGTTAACAGCTCAATTCTTGGCTGGAGCAAAGCGATTCTCTAAATGAAAGCAGCCAGAGAGTGTGTCAAATGCTCCTGAAGTGGAGTGAGGGCTGAACGATTAATTGGTGTGAATAGGAGCTGTTAAGAGTCTGCTTAATATTATGTGAGAAATTCCGTCTCTCAACTTTTCCCATTTTAGTTATTGAAGTGTTAGGGCAAAGTCCACAGGGCATTTTGCTAAAATGAGGCTATAAGTGTTTTCTGATTTGAATATGAGATTTTAAAAAAAATGAACGCATATTACACACTGGCTTGCATGCAGTAGAGTTTTTGTGAAAGGAAATTTTTGCTAATGAAATTTTTAAATGCAGTACCAAGTCATTTCAAGCCTTATGAACATTGCTTCCTCTCTGTAGGAAACCACCAAGCAACGGGGAAGTTTATTCCTCTCACCATAGCCTGAATTGGTCAACAAGGACACTCTCTCTCTCTGTAATGAAGTCCTGCGATGCAAGATCTAAGAATACTGTCACAGCAACTTCTAGTTCTTTTAAAATTATTATTCTCATTTTGTCATATTATGTAAATGCAAAACATGGCAGAGATGTAAAGGATAGATTTTCTTCCTGCAAAATAACACTGTACACAAGAATAACCTTTCATCAAAAGTGGTAATCAAATATCTTCTACATCCAACATAAATGTAGTATTGATTGAAATTTTTTAATCTACATATTCTGCACAATTTCGTTTGCTTGTTTCAATGAGCTGTGAGTGAGATACAGTTAGAGATGAACTACAGTGTCAAATCTATCAGGCGTAAAGACATGTTATTACCATTACTGGCTAATTACATTTGTAGGATTATATCTGATGTATCTCATTATGGTATATGTTGGCCTCCGGGTCAGGCATATTACCACAGAGTAAATCACACGAGGACCTGTGAAAACAATATGCCTGCTTGCATTTCTTGGCAATTATGTAAATAAATTAGAAAAGAGCTTATACAGTAAGTCAGCTGAAGTTATTCCATGCATGACATGGGTGCAGTCCAACCAGGTCCATCTACCCTACCAATATGTTAATTAAGTGTCTGATTCCAGGCTAACGTTCTCATTAGCACCTACTAGCTAGCTAGCATGTGCCATTCTGCTACATTCATGCTAGCGCAAGGGTTAAAGGGTGACCCCATCTCCACACTCTTGCCATAGGCTCAAACACATACATATTAGTGTCACTACCAGACAGCTTGAGTTCCACAAGGATGTCTGGTGACAGGAACTGTTAACTTTGGATTTGCATGAACTGAATCCGATTTAGTGGGATTGCTTTCCATCGCTTACAGACAGATACCACTCTGAAGATTGTCCCGCCAGTATGACTGTCACAAGTCTGACCCTAAAACCGTCTCCGCTAGGTATTAGCCATAGCTACGTTGTGTACTTTGCTTGCTTTTAAGTTATCTTTTCTGAGATATACTGAATTCATTCGAATGGCTCAGTGAAGGAGATCCAACAGAAGCTTACAGGTACTGCTTTCTAAACAGGGGCATACCTGCATGTTTACAGCTGAATTCCCACCACAAACCGACTTCTATCTAGGATTCATTAGGAAAAATGACAGATATGCGTTAGACGTCCCATAAGAAAGATGGCTGATTCCGCAGCAATTGCTTTATGTATCTAAGCTATATTATTTCACCTGGAGTTTGAGGCTAGTATGGCTTAGATTTATGTGTGCTGAAATGAGCTCTCTCCTGCTGTTCCAGCTGTGTGAAACAGGTGGGGAAAATTTTTCAATCAGTTGGTGAGAGCAACCAGACATCTGAAGTGTTTCAGTTTAAAGATACTTCATGTAGTGAAGTAGTTGTTACATTAAATATTTCTGAACAAATTGCCCGAAAACTGAGACATTGTTTTATAACAGTTTTAAGAGAACATTTTGCCCTAAATGTATTTTTCAAATATATTCATAACCAAGCTACATGCAGGGTGTTGACAGGGAAAATATCATTAAAAAAATAATATGTTTATATATATTGTAAGCACTGTGACCCCTGTTTCCTATCACCACCAATGTAAAGAAATCAGTAAGTTTCTGTAAACTGCACAAATTTCACCTCTGAATAACTTTATTTATAAGTTATAACTTACGCGGAAATGTTGGTGGAAAATCCCTGTTAACACATATGAATGTTAAAATATTACTTACACACTGTACATGGGTCGCATCCCCACATCCATTAAAATTTGAACGATAACATACGTTCATCAAAGCAGAAAATAGGGGGTCCTTATTGACCAGAGGTGACACATACTAAATAATATGCTGTCATTGACAAACCAGGGACCAAATAATAAATTAACATCTAAAAGGGAGGAGAAAAGACAGATACAGAGTGATGAGAGCTAATCAGACGTATTTGGAAAGCCAGACGCTTGCCAAACGCCACCTCCTGATTGCCTCAGGAGTCTAAGAGAAACCGATTGATTTGGAACATGCACTAGTTTATCTTTGTGTGTGTTTGTGTGTAAAGATGCCCCTTCTCTCTGCTTCTATGAGCAGCTTCTATTGTGCAGTTGTAATGATAAAGAATATATTTGGCGGTGTGTTCCCCAAGGTTATTCACTTCAGTCCAGCTTGAGCGTTCAGTGAGGTGCACTGGACAGTAGGCTTTAAATAATGTGAGCCTTGAAGCTATTGGCTTTGTTCTCTTTACCGAATGTCAAGTCCTGTACGCACAGACCTCACAATTACAGTAGCTGCAGCATTAGTTTCTAAATTATTCTCTTTAAGGAACCAACACACACAATCTTGCACACATTTCTCGCTCTTCATCAGACTGTAATTCGTGCTCATTCAAACCCATGCTCCTAAATGAGGTGGAAGCTATTCTGAGGCTGAAGATGGGTCATGTGGTGGTGGCTATAAGAATGAGAGCGAATTCCCTTATTTTCTCCATGCACTCCTCCGTGGTGGAGCGTGGGCCTTCAAGGTTAGCCCTACATTATTAATCACGCATCCAATATTACAATCTTCCTCTGTCCTTTCAAGATCCACCCCATTAGCAGGAGGAACCTTTGGGAGATGTTCACTGAAGCACATTTGCATCTTTTCTTCAACTATAAAATTTCTGGTTTGCATGCGAGTTACTCAATGTTAAGTACGTTGTTACACAGAGAATTACTGGGCCTTCCAGTCTGTTAGTCTGATTTTTCTGTGTATGACCATTGCTTTGTTTGTTTTTCGACCTGACCTTTAGCCTAGCACTTGTTGTATTGTTGCTCTTTCTGGTTTTCTCAGTTTTGCTTCTGACTTTGGACTGGTTGACCTTGGTATTGGATTCTCCTTTTGCTAATAAACCTATTTTTCTTCAGTTTGGTCTGCAAGTGTCTGAATTCTGTCCAAACCTGACAGCAGGTAGTTGTAGTCCCACTTTCGACAATTTGAGAATGTTTTTGTATTGGTATCTACTGTATAATGTCCAGTATCAGTGTCAGCCCAAAATGTCCATATTGGTGCATTCCTAATAATATCAGCAAGTGACCCTTGACTTGTATTGTAAGTGTGCTTTGAGTCAACAGGTATTTTGTTCTTTAGTAAGTACAGGAAAACAAGCCTTTTATGTCTGTTGTAATTGACTGCTACAGATCTGACAGATAAAGATTGTTATTAAAAAGAATTGAGGTTATGTTTGAGGTTAGTAGGTACATTCAGTCTTATGTCGGGACATCTCTTTACTATTTTGTCCTCATAATAGTATGCTTTGGTGCATGTCCTTGATATTATGTGATCAAGCCTAACAAAGAAATAGACATTACAAGCTCAGGTTTTTAGGTTATTATGTTCATAATAATGTGTATTCGAGGTCATTTTGCATGTGTTTTTTTTTGTTCAGGAAAGGAAGAGAAGGGCGACTTGACCTTGCGAGATTTGGCAGGTAGCCCCTGGAGTTGAACGTGAGGACTTCAGCAGCTATTGAATGGGACTGGGGAGGTGTATCTGAATGCAAATTTGATGGAGGGATGCTTTGAGGGGTGTAGGAGGAGAGATGTGTGTATGTGTATGTGTGTCTGTTCTGTTAGATGGAACATTTAGCGCTGACTTATAGACTGACAAGGCAGGACTGTGTATAATGGCGATGATATTGTGCACTTTAATTCCCATTATTTCCCTGACCTTGGTGTATGTGCCCTTGTTTTGAAGTGAGTGTATGTATGTTATACGTGCGTGTGCAGTTTGGGCATTCATGTCAGCGTCAATGTGTGTGTTAAGGGGAAATGAATGGCAAGCCTGCTCTCGCCTTCTCTCATGCTCTCTTTCTCTCCCTCCCTCATTACTGCACTCTTCTCTCCCCGCTCATGCTGTCCTTCCACAATTATAACAGCCATTAATTATGAATCCTTCCCCGGATGAGCGGAGCAGAGGAGACAGACGAAAGAGAGAGAGAGAGAGAAGAGAAGGAGGGATTCGGAGAAAGCAAAGAGAGGGACACAGCAGAGAGAGAGAGGGGGAGAGAGAGAGAGAGAGGCAGAGCGACAGTGTCAGAGTACAGAACCAGAGAAACCGAGAGAGTACAGTTTGAAGCAGTTGCCATGGCAAAGGGCCATTTGGGTTGTTGATGCTGTCTGTTTGCCTACAGAAGTGCTGGATTTAATTTTCCCTTTATTAATGCAGGTTGTTACCCAGCGGAGCAGCAGGGGGTTGGGGGCACAGCTTCTATAATTATTTTCCCATTATTAGTCCTAAAAGTAATACTGCTGATAAGAGGGAATTTTTTGGCCCTTCAACCCCAGCACTGAGCTACAGTTTTTGAATATGGATTATATTGTATTTAGCAGGCGCTGGATGACACTTGGCAGGAAAGGCCTATGCTGTTTGTAAAGGCTGGTGAATTCCCCAGGTGTCATTGTTATTCCGTGCCTGAACAGCATGAAAAGGAGGACTCACTGACACGCAGACGTGACGTGATGGAAAAATGGTATAGTCAGCAGAAATGTTGTATTCAGGGTGGCTGATATGGGAGGTAGGCAGTCTAATGCTCAGAGAGGCAAGCCAGTAAGCAGGAGTTTGCCGGTTTAGATCCCATAGACTGACTGGGTAATTCCTGTTTAGTGGCTGAATGAAGAGTATCTGATCAAAGTGTCCTCCCTACACTCCTAGAATATTCTTTCTTGTCTACCTTTTACAGTCAGGTTGGTTTTTTATTTTTTTTTTATTTTTTTTGCTTTATCGTTTCTTTTGCTGAACATTCTAAAACAACTGCTTCGTGTTTGTTACAGAATGTTGATTCACTTTGCTTTGGCCTTAACCCCTACTGCACTGGACAGCACAGCATTGCCCTGCCTGTTTGAACTGTGCTGCTTTCCGTCTGGACATTGTTAGGCAGCAAAATGATGTATTCCTTTTGTAAGATGGACTAAGATAAACTGCCCAGCTCACCACTTGTTACTAATCTCACATACAGGCAGTGACAGTCAGAAAGAATGCAATCATGGTTCTGTGGCTAAGCAAAAATGTGCTTTTATGGAAAACCATTTATGTTCCATGACTTGTTATAGCACTCATAGCTGTTTGGAGACTTTCTTTTTATTTGCTGAGCTTCTTCTTAGCTCTAACATGCTCCATTACAGCTATAAAACTATGCCATTAAGATGTGCTTTGTCATCAAATCTTGCCCCCACTAACTCTCCTAAATGTTTGCCAGTGTCAAATGCAGGATCATTCCAGCAGAAGAGGATTAGGTGAGTGGTCATATGGTCTTATGTACGTTATGTATTTGCAGTCTCCCATCTACTGTTAAAGTCTACTACAGTGAAGCCTGCAATGAGCAGTGACTGTGGCCCCTTGGGGGCACTGTACTTCCAGCTTCATTTTTGGCTGTTCCCTTGTATGTGAGACTTGCCATCCTTTCAAGTTGCTACGTCCCAAATGACAGGCCATTCCCTATGGAAAGAACTAAATTGGATAGGATACAACAGTCAAATCCTTCTAAAGAGAATACCTCTTTAGGGCTTTTTAGAGTGGTGGTATCTTAAATCTCAAAGGCCCGTCTCATTAGCCAAATGTCATCTATGTATTTTTTTACTTTATAAAGTGAATCCACACTCTGCTCTGTCATTCGTTAACAACCATGGCCCCGCCTCTCTTGGCAGTTAGGTTGTGATAGCTGAAGAGCACATACAAAACGGAGTTGAAGAAAAGGCTCGGCAAACACAATTAGTACATCTATTATTAACATTGCGCTTTCAGAGTTTGTCACTTTGAGTTTTCGCAAGTGGTCCCATGAGGTGGCGTTACCCGCATTGCATCTGATGTGGAGAAGAGCCAGCTGATTCTCAGGACCAGCAGCAAGCAAAGTGCAGGGCTTTGTTCAAGGGCATGTCTGAGGTGGGGAGATTTTTTTCTCTCTTTTTGTCTCTTTAATAACCTGTAAGCCAGATCAGGGGCAAACATGCAAATTAAGGTGTCTAGGAATACCCCTAGCTCATGCTGTAGAATTAAAAACCATGAGCAGTTTTACTTTTGTTTTCCTCTACGTGCGAGGAAAAAAGAGGCGGTGTCAGGATTCCGGCGTGGAATATAAATAATGATGCACATTAGAAAGTCTAATGCAGGGAATCGACAGTTGGGGAGTGACGAGAACGGGGTCAGTGCCCGCAGTGTGTTCACCAAGGCAAAGTGGGTCGATCAGCACCACAAGGAATGACCCATGTGAAGGTCACAACCCCCGTCAGGAAGTGAGTCTTCGTTGGGGCGGACAGGGCTTAGCCACTCTTGTGTTGGTGGGATTCGTATGCAGATCGGTTTACTAATACACACAGCAGGGTTACGGAGTGAGGATTAACCACCATCAGCACCTATTAGATAAAAGAGGATTTTTTTCAGTGTTTCGATATCACAGCACGCTTTGAAGGCGAGACATTATTCTGACTGTGGCAGCAAAAGTATGGCTCAGTATCAAAGCATATGCTGTACATTCCCATATATTTTACATGACACTACCAGCAGACCACTCTTCCGGTATCATATCTGCCAATGAGGACCTCTTCTACTGTTCAAACTACTTTTGCTCTGATGATGATCTGAAAGAACAGTAACAGTGGGACGCATTCAATTGAGTAACGTTTGAAAATCAATACTTGAGTGTTCATGACCAGCGTGTGTCAGTATTCACAAGGTGACTTAAAATGTTTTATGAAAGTTAATGCTGTTACACTGACACAAAGGCCCTTATACTGAAGTTATGGACATTTGCTCCATTTCTGACACTGTTATTATCATCACTCCTAAGAAATTGGACTTGTAAGGTAACCCAAATATATCAATTCAAACAAATTCATAGTTTGTCCAGCAGAGACTAGTTCAGCAGATTAACTTTGCTTTTGCTTTATCAAACTGTACATGGTACGTGTGTGTGTGTGCGTGTATGTGTGTATGACATATGCCTCAAAAGCTATTTCAGAGAGAAGTCAACAGATGACACATTACTAATCATTTGTGATATATTGGATAGAAATGGGTTAGGCATCATATTTTTGTTTTTTTGTTTACCCATCTGGGTAAATAACTAGGGTCCTGTCCCACACCTTTTGATCCCCTCTAAGCAACAGTTGACAGAACTGGATTTTTTTTTGGTAAATAGCCAGCTGGCTTTGGCTAATGACATTGCATTTAGCTGATAACCTTTTATCAAAAGCTGCTGTACAACTGCTGTTAAATAGCACTGGCTAGTTTTGCTCACTGTCAGAGAGGAGTATAGATATATTTATCTGGCTTTAAGCAGAAGTGATAAGTTTGGGCTTTGGGCTTATCAGACATATACACAGACTCATTAGTATTATTATTGCCATTTAGCTCTGTTGTTGCTTATAATCAAGTCACAAGTGATGTCACTCAGTGTGTCCAAATTCATTCCTTATTAAAACTATGCACCCTTCTATATCTGCACACTTCTAGTTCAAGCGTTCCTCAACATCACCTCACGGACATCGTGGCACATGGAAAGTACTTGTTCCATGGATAAGTTATTGTGGCATGACGTAAGGACTTGCATAGGCCATCTGCAAACTATCCTGCTAGGCTGGTGGTGCAGACTTTGGTAGTGGAAATTACCCAATAGGTTGATGGTGCTAACACCTGATCACCTGATCCACCACAATCACAATCTACACCACCACAGTCTGCATATTTGCAATGAAGGGTGTTATTTCAGAAAGGAAAAATCCAAGGTAACCATTTATTTCAAGGCTTATTTTTGAAGGCTCTTGTTCTCAATTTAGCCTCTTCTTCTGTTTCTTTGGGAATGGGAAAAATGAAAAACATTGTTACAAATGCAAAAAACCTTTTGTCATTGTGGAATTACTGGCATAAGCTGTTAATTATGAGACAAATATTCCTTTAGAAATATGTTACTCAGTCTTTTGCATGTGTTAAGTCCCTGTGTAAGTAGCCTTCAAGTGCTATTGTCATAACAAAATCTTCTCCAGAATGATAATTTTATATGAAAAGGACAAAGGGTTTTTAGTTGTAAAATAAGTTAATGTTATTTGTTGGTCCATTCATCATGAAATGTTCACATTGTTAAAGCCAGTTGGTGTTTTTCAAATGGTGTAAAAACTGAAAAAAATATGATAGGACAGTGACAATATGCATGTTTACCAAGTCCATGAATTTTGAAATGCAAAATTTTATTTTGTATTTCAAACATATGTATCAGAAATACTGTCCATCTTCGGTTATTCCAGAGCAAATCATGTTTCTGCTAACACAAATGTGGAGTAGTCATCTTATATGGCAAAATGAGCTGCCTTGCATGATGAGGACTTTATGAAAAGGTTAAAACACATGAAGAAGGGAATCAGGGTCAGCTGTGGGTCGGCCTGAATCTGTGTAAGCTGCAGCACATTAGTAGGTTTCCCTGCTGTTTTCTCTGGGGAGTAACATTAGCTAATTCAACTTCAGCATTAACGTTCATCATTATAATCCTCTTTCTCTTATCATCGCCCCCATTACACACTGGAAGGACACGGGCCTTGTCTGTGCAGTGCAGTTGTTGTGCTAAGAAATGCAGGCATAAAACACATTAAGTGGCACACACACTGAGACAGAACAGCATCAGACTTTTTTTTCCCTTTTCTCCTCCTGCTGATATTGAGTTTGCAAGATACTATTTATTGGTGGGTGTTCTACTCTTATCAACATCCCACCCTCAAACACATACATATTCACTTAAATACAACCATTATCTTGCCTATATTCCTAGGAATGATGTGTCTTTTGTTTGACCTGCAGTGGTCCCCTCAGAATTTTGCAGCGATGATGGCTTAATATTGTGTAAGTACTGGAGAGATAGCCTCACTGCTCGAAGCCTCGCCTGCTGCCGGCTTCCCTGTTTCAGGACGTTTAGATATGCTGGAGATTTGCGTATCACAAGATGGGTGCCGACAAGAAAGGACTGAACAAGATTAGAGAGAGAGAGCGAGGTATGTTGGGGAGGGGTAGGTGGGAATCAGTGGAAACCTATTCACTTCCATTATCAGGTTTGGTTAATGTGATGACATCAGCAGGCTGGCAGGCAAGTAAGATTTAAAGAGAGATTGCTCCACACACACACACACACACACACACACACACACACACACACACACACACACACACACACACACACACACACACACACACACACACTCTCTCTCTCTCTCTACTGTATTTAACTCAAAGTGAATTCTTTCACATTTGGCCCAGGTAATATTTGTTTCTACAGCAAGCAATTAAATAATAGCTTTGTGTATGACCTGGGAGTGCAGATTGACATTGTGATTGTCCATTCAAATGAATGTTTTTTCTTTTCTCGACCAAGCTCGCCTACTTTATTCAACAAGCTTTTATGTCCAAGAAACTGTCTATTCATCTGTTCACCGTCCATTGTTTTCCTCAGTCAGTACATGCAGGGATTAGGATTAAGAGTTTGTGTCCACATTAAGCCACATTCATATCATCCTATATGGAGAAATGAGCTGCATTGCCATTGGCCGTAATGAGGTAGTCCAAATAAAAGGCAGTAATTAGAAGGGTTCGATAAGATCACGGTCGCCAGTCTTCTGATATTCACCCTCAAAAAGATGAGCCATCTTAGCTCAACACGGCAACTCGGTTTGACTAGCTTATAGCTACTGATAATGAAACTGATAAGGTTGTCTCTTTGAGTGTCGCTGAAGATGTTTACATGCATTAAAGCCGTCTGATGTCTTTTAAAAAGAGAGCAGCGATGATTTTATCTGTGCCTTGTGCTTTCCCTCTCTGACTCCCTCACTTTCATTGATTGGGTATTGAAAATAAAGCTTCTTAGTCTCTAGCTAATCAGTGCCATCATCATATTTAATGATCCTATCACAATTTTCTCATTATAATCAGGGTCTGATTTAATTTTTTTTTTTTGCTGAAAATGAGATATTCTCAGAACTAATTAGCAGAGTAATAACCATGGTCTGTCGAATTGAAATATGAGATTGATGAAAAAACGATGAATTTCTCATTTCCATGAAGCAAAAAAATCTGCTTCATATAGCACAGAGTGAGATCCAACAGATTAAATCTTAATATTATTCTGTGTGTGTGTGTGTCTGTGTGTGTGTGTGTGTGTGTGTTTGTCCGTGTTTGTATGTGTAGATGTGTGTTTGGGTGTGTAATTAGAGGGTGGGTATAAGAATTGATCTGTAATAAGTGCATATATGTGCACTGAATTCATGGCAATTGTGTCAATCAATTAAATGCTAGTATGTTTTACAGTGCTAAAGCTTTTCTGGCTGTGAGGTTGAATGTACAGCGTATTATGCTTGGTTTTGAGATTGGCTGTTGAGATTAAGGTTGTTTTAGGTGAATGCATACACAGCACTGTGAAATAGTTAGAGACCATCTTTTATTTATTACATTTTCCAGTTAAAATGATAAAGGTATTCATTTTCATCTCCAAAGTCTTCAGTCTTAGAAGTTGGTTGTATTTTCTGCTTCTCACAATCCAAGTCATCCCAAACACATTCAGTGATTTTGAGGTCTTGATATGGGAAAGCCAGGTACTTGTTCTGAAAACACCAGCAGCTTCTTCATTTGATTCTGTGTTTTCACTCTTCATCCTTTCATCATGCAAGTGGATTGTCTTATATCTAATCTCCTCAGAAACATCTTCCGAAAAATGAATAATTTTTACTCAATGGCTGATTAGACCAGAATAAAACAATTGAAGGGTGGGCTCTGACTTTTGCACAGTTCTGTATTTAGCTATGATAATAATTAGTGTAACAGTGATGCTCACTAAAGATACAGTGTGTTTTTGTGTATGTATGTAAGGCCTTTAGGTGTTTAACCCATGTAGCCCCTATGGTAATGCATTATTAGTGAATTAGGAGCAAAGGGGGCTGTTCATAGATGCATCTAAACCTGATGCCAAGGACATACACAGGAAAAAGTACCTGAATCCACCCCCTTCCACACACACATACACATTATACTTTCCCCCACAGCCGACAAGGATAATCACTTTACTCCTTCACTATCCCTCCAAGTAGATATCCTGAAGATGTTTTTTTCTCTTTTTCACTGCCTCTGTCTCTCTCTCTCTCTCTCTCTCTCTCTCTCTGTCTGTCTCTTTCCTCCATACTCCTCACCTGTCTGTCTGTCTGTCTGTCTCTCTCCCTACAGTTGAGTTACCTGAAGCACTCACTACATATTCATAAGCGGCCTGACAAACTGCAGCTCTGAGCTCAAATCTAGCCCCGAGCGTGCGCACAGACACCCATACACACACACACACACACACACAGACACCCATACACACACGCTCACAAGTTTGAATTCCTATTTTTTTAGGACATTTCCATTCACTTCTGTATTACTGCAGCAAAATATTGTTGGTGTAATGCACACTACACATATTTTCATGTTTGATACCAATTTCTAGGTCAAAATTATATATTTCTTTATATTTTCTGTTAAAAGGTGTCTTGATTCTACACAGCTCTGAGTATATACTACTTGGCTCAGATTGGTTTGCTGCTCTGGCCCGTTTAAAGAAAATAGCTAAACTTAAATTCAACTTTAGTTAAACTTTAATTGACAAAAATACAGTGTTTAATAAGTAAGTGTGTGTGTGTGTGTGTGTGTGTGTATGTGTGTACATACAAATGGTATTGAAATCGCTGGATGAAGGAGTGGAGTGTGGTTAAGGTTCTTGCAGGCCGAATCAAATGTCCTCACAGGCCAAGTTTAGGCCCCTTTTCCTCCTCAGATGCCTACTTTACATCACTGACAATGGTTTAAATTAAAGATGGCAAATATAGTTTTACATTTCTGTTACACCCTTAATGCTATGATACACCTTACTCAACACTAACCTTAACCTTAGGATATTTTTTGGCTCATAAATGTTTTTAAGCTGTAAGCTTATACATTTTAAAATAATAAACTCAGAAAGGTTTTAGATAAAAATCCTCATGATCCACGGCATTTATGATTTTGTTTTGATGGAGAAGACCTAAATACGTAACCCCACTCACACACCCGGATAGACTCAGAGGCAGAAAGATGGACATAGAGGGTTTGTCCCTTTGCTTGGAGATGGCACAACTCTTTTCAATAGCAATTGATGGTTGCCAAGCAACAACAGACTGTGGCTCAAGGGCTCAAGGGGCCAAGCTGTAGCTTCGGAGGATGAGCCTGCAAACCCCGCCTCTCCGCATCAGCTGCTCAAATAGACCAGGGCTTGCACACACAGCCATTCATTTCAGCTCATTTTCGTCTTGTCTTTTTTTCACCAGTGTTGCTTTTTGCCAGCTCATTCTGTTTCTGTAGCTCTGCCTGTCACTAGACGCCAGACTGCAAAAGTGAGGAATGACAGATGCTTTCTTGGTTGTAAATGTCTCGGTCATTTTCCAGATTGAATAAAGGGTAATTTAATGACGCAAATAGCCTTTCCATTTGAGTTGGCCCAAATCATTAGCATTGTAGCTTTTTTTTTCCTGCAAGGCAGTGTTCTTGTTGTGTATGCTGCCGGTGCTGTGGCTACTATGACCTAAAGCTGTTTAGGTCACACACACACACACACACACACATCCACATAGGTCAAAAAAGACTGTGAGTTTCTGTTATGGCTGCAGCATATACAGTTTTTTAATCAGTATTGCAATGTTGAAATTTTAATTGATTATATTGCAGAAGGCTACATTAAGCCTACATCAAATGAGTGTTCTAACCACTCACAGTATATTCTGCAAGCAGTTCCACATGAGCAGGCCCATGCACAGACGTTTTAGGTTTTAAGTTGCATAGACCATCTTATGTTTTCCCTTATCCAAGGGAATTTGTTAAAGGTGTTGCCTAAATCCCTACAGAAAAACACTGAGGGGTTCACTGCAGTGGCTGAGGTTTTGCTGTAGTAACATTCCATCACATCTATGACAGCGTTCTCTCATTATTGGACCTTACTGTTACTAACTAACATAACCTAGTCCTGAAACAGCTGCTGCCAAGTTGAAAATTAACTGCTTGGTTTAACCATCTGCAAAGAGTATCTTCAACTCCATGGACACCAAAAAAATCTCACAGCATGGGCTGGAAAGTCAATTGGAAACATTGCAACGTGTGCAGTTTTCAAAGAACCATTCATGAAAATGTAGCAAAAACCATTATTTACTGTAAGTGTATGGCGCTCAAAGTCATCTTCCACCTCACTTGCTATTTACACATTTGCTGGTTAAGTCAGTACTAATATTATTTATAGCTTTAAGGTACGTTCTCCTCCTCAAACACTTCCAAAACTCAGTCATATCTTTAGCTTCTCACGCTGGTCAATAATCTTAAGGAGTTTTCCTTGCTTTAAATTATGTGAAAAGAAGTGATGGTTAAGGAACTGTATGCAGCGCTTTGAGGAAAATTTGATTAGTAAGAGAGAGTGTAAGGGTGTGTGAAGATTTCATTTAAGGAAATCCTTGGTACCACCTGAAGGCTTTTTGTGCAACACACTTAACTTTAGGAAACACTTAAGGGTAATATAAAGCTTAAGATTTTTTATGCAAGAAGGCACAGTGCCTAAAGAGTAAAATTGGTACAATTTACATGAATTAAACTTCATTTAATTTACAGCATATTGCAACCACTCATTGCAACAATAACCACTTCCTCGCGTTTCAAGGAAAAAAACAAAGTCAATGGTGAGTTATTTCCCCCAGCATACTCCAGGATACAGGGTCATAACATTATCCACCATGGTATCTAATGGCTAGGAAGTGTGGAGTTGCAGCTTAGTTTGTAGCATTCCACAGAGTGTGGCATTAATCCCTGTTTTTTAACAGACACTTGATTTTGCAAATTAGCACTCCTTAATGCCATTTTTCCAGTTGTTATAACTGAAATAACCACGCAGGATTTTGAGTGTTGTGTTAATGCGTGCATCCATGACAGGTCGGAGTTACTGAGTTGAGAGCTCCATAGGGGCTGACCAGAAGCAATCAAGTGGGAGCCGAGCCCACCCACGAGCTCTGTTCCTGAGGTAACCTTCAGCCTCACATTGCAGAGCCTCACTGAAATTAATGCTGAAGAATGAACATATTGTGTCATATTGAAGACAGTGATTACACATGTCAACCAAGAGGGCACTGGTACAGTCTGAGGGCAAAGGAGCAGTGGCTTAAGCCGCCCCAACTAAGGTCTGTCTCTGTGTTCGCCTACAGTTGAGTGTTTCTATATTACAAAAGACAATTATTTTGGTCAAAATATCTCAGGCCAGTCTTTAACTGCATCACATTGCAAAGCGTATCACAATTGCTATGTATAGCAGTATGATAACAATATTAATATTTCATCTGTAGCATGCAGCTATAGTGTGTGGGTGTGTGTGTGTGTGTGTGTGGATGTTACAAACCCTCTAAATGTGTGTGTATGTGGACGTGGGTTAGGTTTGTTGTGCAGTGACTATTTGAAGCTAGAGGTGTGTTTTTAGCTCTTTGTCTATGTGGAATAGTCTTGCTCCAGGTACCATTTTAAAGGGAGAGCACTCTCTCTCTCTCTCTCTCTCTCTCTCTCTCTCTCTCTCTCTCTCTTTCTCTCTCTCTCTCTCTCTCTCTCTCTCTCTCTCATGCTCTCTCTCTGTCTCTGTGTGCAGTCTCTTAGCACTTACATTCTTCTTCTATCTCCCATCAGTCTCTCCTCAGGAACACATTGCTCTTCGCTGGGACCTTTATTTTTATCTGGCTTTTTATTTTTTATTCAACTCTTTCAGAAGAAAAGTGCTGAAGACACTGAGGTCACAAAACATTTCTGTCTCACTTCCTAAGTCTCTCTCTCTCTCTCTCTCTCTCTCTCTCTCTTTCTCTCTCTCTCTCTATGCACTCCTAGAAATTCGCTCACTTCAAACTTTCTCTACATGACTGCAGAATGTGAATGCCCATTTCCAGCAGTTAGAACCTTAGAATTGTTTCTTCTTTCACAAATAAAGGTTCCTCTGCACAACCCTGGTCCAAGGGTCTCCCTTTGCTGTTTAGTGGTTTCTCTGCCCTTACACAACCAGCCTTCTGCTCCAGAAAAGCTTGTTAATGAGATCATGAATTGGCTCAGGCATGGAGGAGCAGGAAATCCACCAAACTGTGCTGGGCAGGTGGACACTAGGAGCAGGTTTGGGAACGTGCCATAAAGAAACAAGCAAATATCTATGAAAGTTTAATAGCCTTCCTGTTTTTAGAGTTCTGCTAAAATATAGACTCTGTTGATATATTCTACCTGTAGGCAAGCCAAATTTAGCATATTTTGACTCAGATGGGGAGAGGTTTGTCCATTAACAGATTAGTATCTAAAACATACAAGTGTTTTTTTCAGTAACGTATGACAGCGACCCTTAAAAACATATCAGACTGTGATGTCTGATCTTATCTCTCTGTTCATCTTCCCTCAAACAACATGCAGAATGAGGTTCAGTTACTTAACATTTAAAGAATTTTGACATTTGTTTTCAAAATAAGCGTTGTCGGAATTCATCTGTTACTTTCAGTAATTCACTAAACTTTTTCATTGATATTTTTTGTGTAACCTACAAAACTAGTGATTTTTATTCAGTGTTTCACAAACTGCACTGCTCTAAATCCAGTTAATCAGGATTAATAAAGGTCTTGGTCTTTTTGGTGTTCTTTAATTATTCTAATATTGACAATATGCTTAAACAACCTATTGTGACATAATTTATCATGATACCATTACATATCATATTGCCCCTTGGTTTGAAAAATCAAACATGGAAAATTTCCATGTTTACAACATTTTAAAAATTGTTGCATTAGTAATTTACCACAGAAACATGTTTTTGTCCTCATCAAGATATTAACGTTGATAGTACTAAATAACTACACTACGTTTGAGTACCAAATTCTGGTTGTATGGCAACCCTAAAATGAGCCCTGTTCCACCATTTAGCACTTAGAGAACCCTGTTAGAAATATTTGTTCTATATAGAACCTCTACAGGAACAAGCTAAATAGCTGTAAAAACCCCTTCCTCCCTTTAGACTATAGCTGAAGAAGAAAAGAATATATTAGTTTTACCCATTTATTTATACTGTGGCTGAATTGTGGGTTTTTTTTTCCACATCTCAGTCTCACCATGGCATTTTAGAAAAGATCTGCTCCTAGAGTAACCAGCAGAAAATATTTTATTTCATGGACATTTGAAAGAGAAACAGGTACAGAGAAATAGATAAAGAGGAGGAGGTGGAAATGTAGTTCAGTCAGTTAAAAGGGATATTGTTGCCGATGGATTTTGTGGCAGCATCAGCACATTGGTATTACGGGTGGTTTGTCTCGGTAGGCTGAGGGATTGCGCTTGTAAAAAGTCATGTCCATAACAGCTCCCGTACCGGAGTTTTTTCTCCAGTGCTTTCAGGCCTTGTGCCCACAGCTTCCGCCTCTTTACAGCATACACAGATAAATGGATAATCCTCTTTGTCATTAGTTTCATATTCTCAGCCCTCTTCATTTGGTGCGTATGGAAGCGCTTTGCTCGTTATCTGACAGATATATTCAAATATTCACCAGATTCAGCACAAACTGCCACAATTGCAGCTGTTGTAATGAAATGTATTTTATCATATTATTTGCATATTTTAATTATGCCACAGGGTAGGAGAGAGTGAGATTTGAGCTGTGAGATTTTCAGCTTTGGCAGACTTTTGAATGGGAGGAGATGAAAATAGCAAATAATTCTGGGAGTCATGTAGAAGTCACCTAACCACATTAGCGTAACTGCATTGGCATCAGTTACTCCAGATGGTCCGAGCTCAAATATGAATCAGAGGGGCCATACAAACATACAATCATATGCAAATCCTTGCCCATGGTCAAATTGCATCTTTTTTGATAAGTGAGAGTAAGTATACTCTCTGTACAGAGAACACACATTCTTATGCACATTTGCTATTTATTTGCTGAATTTAATCTGTTGGGAAAAAAAATATGGCTTGTGCCAAAGTTATAGCACATTTTGTATTTTATGTTTTATTTTTTTCCAATAGGTGCACCATAAATTGCAGGAAAATGTCTTATTTAAGTTTGTTCCTTGTGAAGGATGTGCTAACTTATTTTCACAAATCAATAAAACATTCATTTTGACCAGGGGCATTGAAACTTTTGCATACCACTGTAACTACATTTATCACTCTACTTGTTTTGTCTGTGTACTTTATACATAGGAGAGACTGTATACACAGGCATTCTTTTTACACATGGCCACATAGGCCTTTGACTGCAATGGTAGGCCTCTGATCTGGTATATAAATAGGAATGAATGTTTGCAGATGTGGCAGCCCAAGTTTGCCAGGATCAGAGAGGTGTGTTACCAGTAATGTGGACTCTTTCTATAGCTCAGACATTAGACTATAGTTTCTTTCTACATTGCTTAAAATGCTTTCTTGTATTTAGCAAGCTGTTTAATCCGCATGGTATTTGTATTACAAGTTAAATATGAGCATGTACACAATTCTACATGATGTTTCAGCAATGAAAACAGTGTTCTTTTCTGAAATACGGAGCAGATAAACATCACTGTGTGGAGAGAGAGAGGCATGCAAAATGTGTTTAATTAATCTTTTGAATTGACCCCATATGTAATCAAAGTAGAAAATAAAGATGTAACAGTAATCTATTGTAAATACATATACTCACTGAGCATGTCTGCAATTGAAGCTGGTTGTCATAAACCATGAAACTACCTATCAAATCTTTGTGAATTCCTCACCAGATGTGAAATGTTTCCTTATAAATGACATTATATGTAGGAGAAATTACAGCAGAATGTTCCAACACAGGACTGTGTAATTATTAGCGGTGGGAGTCGCCTAAGGCTCTGCGATACAAAATGATCACAGTACTTAAGTCATCGTATGATATTATTGCGATTTTAAATATATTGCAATATAATGTGTTTTATTTTATTATATTAAATACAACCCCATCCTTGCACATTTTTGTAGGAGGTCTGTAATGTTTGCCCGAGTGTAACTTTCGTGTACTGCTTTAGTTTGGAATATGTGAGACAGCAGTCACCAGTTCTTTGTAAGATAATGCTGCTTATAAGAATCCAATTCCCTGAGTGTCCACACATCGCAAGTTAATGCAGTCCTTTCTGCTATGCTCAGAGATACCTTAGCTTTAAGCTTTGCTTCTCTGTCGAGCTGGGGTATCGATGAAATAAACGATAAAAAAACAGTTGATGAAAAACGTTCCAGTGTCTTGAGCATCTAAAGAAAGACTTCATTTTCCACAACATTGTATGGATGGACACAGGTCTTTGCACATGAAGTAGGAGATGGACTGTGTTTTCTTGGTTCGCTCAGATCTAAAAGGTAGTTTTGTCAAGCTGATTTATACGGTGGAGCTGATTTAACACAAACCAAAAGTCAGCTTCTTATTGGAATTTTCCTTTTCCACCTTAAATGGTGCAGCAGTTATTATCCATCACCAATCAGTAATAAACAATCTATATTTGCCATGCATTGTATCAATCCTTGCTATCTGTGATTGTTGTGGCTGATTATTATTATTATTATTATTATTATATGAAATAATAATTGCAATTTATTATAAATTTGTTTAATACCCCAAATATAAATAAATATATAGACACATTATACTGCAAAGCTTCATAGGCAAGAAATCATTTGGTAAGATATTGGATTCTATCCCTAAATCTAAACCCTATGATAAGAATGTGTAGGATTAATTAAGCCATATGCTCAGTGTTGGATTTAGAGCTTGTCTCAGTGCTCTGCATTTTCATCAAAGTTTTTCAGTGTTTTTCATCTCAGTCTGACAGGTGTTCTTCACAATGCAGCATTACCATAAGCACTTTGTTCTACATTCACTTCAATGCAGAGACATTTCTGCAATACTGTGTGATTACAAGCTGCCAGAAATAGCATGCTGTGAAATGAGCTGAGACGATAGAGTGTAACTAAAGGAATGTCAACTTCATTGCAGCCTATGATAGCATTTCACGATACCATGTAACTGGCAACTAATGTTAGTACTTGAAATGTCACAAAAAAGTTTCTGACAACTTTATAAAAGCACAAACACCTAACATAGGAAAATAGACCCCATATAGAGTCCATAGTCCACCAGATAGAACAGATAACACAAAGTGGAGGATTTCGGGTTTTGTGCTGTGGCTCTATGATTATTGGTTTTGGTCCCGGTTAGTGAATACTGGCCCTTTACCTCTGAGCTGGGCAGTTAACCCCAAGTCACTTCAGTATACCATGTGTACATTGCACTGCTCAATAAAAGTTTAGGGACATTAACTTCAACTGTATCCAACTGCACTGCAGGAGATTAGGGATTACTGTAAAAAGCGGCTCAGCGGGTCAGGTAAGGGGCTCCCATTAAAATTTAGAAAGATACACTGTGTGTATGTTGTTATCTGGTGCATTTGCAACATACTAATACCTTAGGAAGAATTCAAACTGGAATACCACCCACTACTTCTACGTTTTCACAAATAACTGGTGTTATAGATTTTGCCATGAACTTTTTAGTGCTGCTTGTCAATCCACGCTGCCGATGTGTTCTTGTGTACTTATGTGCATAGATGCATCACTTTCACCGACTTACAGTGTTTAAGTTCCAGTATCAGCTCTTACACATAAAGTATCATGATCGACCCCTAAATATAAGATAATGCCACTTGCATAAGAAAAATAGGTGGAAAACATGAGTAAAACTAAATTTTTTACAACATTAAGAGCTGCATAGCCAATATGTATTTGTGTCTAACAGAGAAAAAACTGAAGTCACTTGTTGAATGTAGTGCAAACAGAACCTTGGCACATTTCCATCAAAATAATTGTGAAGTGGGAAAAATTAAGCCAGAGGTCGTCCTCCCAGAGATTCATTTGTGTGCTCTTCATTTGTGTGTGAATCTAATCAGGGTATTAATAAAGGAGGAGGCAGAGTGGGCAAGATGGCCCCCTGAGATGAGTCTTAAGTAGATGTAGTGCTCCAGCAGGGTGTGCACGCATCAAAGGACATAAATGTGTGGGCACAGAGACGTTGTACACACACACACACACACACATACACCCACACACTCCTGCATTTGTGTGCATGTGTTGTGGAAGGCTGGCAGACTGCACTTAATTAAGTTCTGTTTTTATCTGCTGTGCTTTGTGTGTTTAAATGAATTCCTCCCTTTCTGTGTCAGGCTTTGATACTTGTGTACTGCAATATCACCCAGTGTGTGTGTGTGTGGTGTGTGTATGTGTGTGTGTGTGTGTGCATGTGTTCCATCATGCAGTGCTTGGCTACAAATGCCCGCTGTCACCCCCATTTCACCCCCCATTACTCCCGCCAGGAGGGCAGGACAGGGAGCAAGGGAGCAGAGAATGAGAGTAATGGAGGGAACACACACACACTCACAGAGAGAGAGAGAGAGAGAGAGAGAGAGAGAGAGAGAGAGAGAGATTGTTTGTTGTGAGTTTGTGGGGAATTATAAATTGTCCTCCTAGGATTCAGGATTGTTTTCATGGTAGAAACACTATTAATTAGAAACATCATTAGAGAGAGAGATCTAGAGAGGAGGGATTTGGCTGTTTTATACTATAGGTCTTTTTGCTCTGAATACTGTCCAAAAATTACACTAAATTCACTGTAGGATTTTCCCAAACTAGAGTTTAAAAATGATTAAAAGATGAAGAGAAAATGGGACTCATAACGCTTTTATCTTTGAGACAAAGGAGAAAATCAAGCCATTCTTCCATCAGATCTGAAAAAATCCACAGGTGTTTCTCTCCATCCTTCCAAGGTGAGAAGTAAGCTCAAGAGTCCAGACCTCAGCATCACTGAATGTTTTTGGGATCACTTGGATCGTGAGAAACAGAAAATCCAACCAGTGTCTAAGACTGAACTATGGAGGTTTGGAAAAATATCCCTGCAGCTATAATTAATTCAGATGCACTTTAAGTCAAGCAGATCCTACACACTGTGGCTATGGCTGTGAAGAAAATGGTCCCCTACTAGAGGTGTGCTCCCCGTCCTCTGTGTTCTGTGATCAGGCCCATGATACAATCCTATATGGCCTCCAAAACTTTTCATTTTATGTTACCATTAGCCAATTTCACAATGCGCTGCACTACAGTCCCCAGCATGCACTGTGCTCTGACTCTTCTCCTCCAACAATAAATGGGGCAACGGTTACACCTCAGTTCTACACAATTCTATACAGTTCCATACCAGTCATACCACCAAACACACCAGCTATATTTCAGTTGCAGTCCAACCAATATAAACACCTAGCGTTAGCTTAGAAATGGAGCCCAAGTCTTCATGAACCTGGAGTAAAGAAAAGGTGTGTAATTTGAGCAAATATGTAGGTTTAAAAGACTGATGGGGACATTTAAATTTGTATTGTTTTTAATATTAAATTTCAAGTACTCATGTAATATTTCTTCTACAAGTGTCTGTATTTAACTGCTAAAGTTTTTGCATATTTTGAATAAACAATGGCCAGTTCAGGTTATAGCACAACATTAATCAAAAATGAAAGATTGTTTTTCTCTGGCATATGGATTTGTTGAGATTTTTTAATATTGCCCCTTTAGTGGTTGAGTTTGCCACCCCTGCTCTAACCCATACTTCCTCATCAGTGTTGTGCTATATCGGAGGGAGTATTATTTAATTTACTAAATGACAATAAAATGCATTGATGTGTAAAAAAATTCAGACACTTTCACACCAACATTTTTAAATTAGTAATTAAATAAATAACATTAGGCTTGAACAAAGCTGAAAGTATTGTCTTTTATGTAGCTGTTGAGATGGGTGTAACGTGAAAGTGCAGGAGATAATGGAAAATATGCTGGTTAGTGAATTTGGACACTAAGACTGTCTGGTATGTTTAACAGTGCCTTAAAATGCAAATAAGGATCTGTTTTGTAAGGATCTGTAAATCTCTGATCTCACAATGATTTGATTGTGATTTTTTTTAGTAAAACTCGAAATCTTAGATTTTACCACCAGCCTGTAATGTGTGTAGGGAGCACAGAGCTGAGTGATGCTGATGCTGTATGTCTTTAATAAAGAAGGTATTGATACACGGTGAATGCCAGTGATAGACTGAATCACATAAACCTTAGTGAACCATTTCACATATGCAGTTTTAGAAGGCACCTGTAAATGAAACACACACTCACACTCTGATTTCCCTCTGTAAATATTCTGGAACAGGTCTGCCTCACACGTCACCTCACACACCTCTCAGTGCTCAGAATTACTTCACACTTTTTCAGCTGACTTTCTCTCAGACGTCTAGCGTCTAGTTTTGGCCTTTTTTCATCTCTTTCTCACTCTCTGTCTCTCTCCATTTTCTCTTTTTTCTTCTTTCAGATATAAATGTCCTTTCAATCTGCTGAGGAAAACATTCACCTTCATTAGTTGTTGATCTGTTTGTTTCAAGGTGTAGAGGCCTAACGGAGCTATCCTCGTGAACATGCAGCAGTATGAAACAGAATAGAATGAGCGAGCAGAAGGAGGCTGAGCTTCATGGAGTGCTGAATATGTTCACAGAGGTGGTGATACGAACCAGACGTCTGGTTTAGTGGCTCAAAAAGCTACATCATTTGATGCCTGAAATATTGTTTTATGATAGTTTTGAGATAAATGTTTAGTTTAAAATGTATTTCATGAAATCCATTCATGATGGAGAGGTAAATGCAGGGTGTTGTAAGACAAAATAGTACCCAAAGAAAATAATAAGGAACCCAGGTCAGTAAGTTTCTCTACAATACAGCATTTTACATCTCTTTACATAAATACTTTGTTTGCATTTCATCAAATGAATTATGCATAATTTTTTTATTAAATCTATAAAATTCCCTATTTACTATCATTTACTGTACATTTTGCTGTAGCGATGTGTAGCTATATAATTGCAATATGGTATTTTGTTCATATCTTGCAGCTCTAATAATGACAAAAAATGGTGTGTGTAAAATGTCTTTCTCCCTTCTTCCCTTTCTCCCTCTGTCTCTCACCCTCTCTACCCTCTCTCACTTGCTCTGAGCTCTATCTCAGGAGTTACTGTATCTTCACATTATCTGAGCTGTATCTTGACATTTCCCTGAGACTGTGTGTGTGTGTGTGTGTGTGTGTGTGTGTGTGTGTGTGTGTGTGTGTGTGTGTGTGTGTGTGTGTGTGTGTGTGTGTGTGTTCTGCCGCAACGAACATGTCCCTGCAAGCACAGTGGGAGTCACACTAGTGAAAGCTGAGAGTAGCCTTTCTCTCACAAAGTAGTGTAATGCATTACCTTCCAATTTTTGGAATCACATCACAGTTACTGCCTTATTAATAACTGTGTTAGAGAACAATATTAATTACACACAGTTAAATCATTCATTTCCCCTATTCATGTGCTACCTGCATCAGCTGATTGAGTGAATATGAGCAGCGCAGAATGAGTACAGAAAGCACTGTAAACTCGTCCAAAAATCTGGCAAAGCATCTAATTGTGCTATGAAACTGATGGATAATGATCCCTGTGTTAAAGAAAAGGCTCACCAAAGACTCCTTAATTTTAAATCCTTAATTTTGGGGCAACTGTTTGTGAGCTCTGTCTAGTGGCTAGTTTTTGGGTTTTCAAACGGCATCAGCTGTCCATAATTTTAATCTGATGTAACTGACTGTGCTGTTCAGAGTAAAGGCAGAGATAGTAACAGGCTGTTTAAATGATGCTTACTATTATGAGCTGTTACTTTCGGAATAAAGTACCATTTGTGAGTTTTCTTTGTACTTTCCCTTTGGCACTGATGTGTTTGGGTTTTATAAAGTAATGATCAATAATTAGTAATCCCATACAGTTTGAGATTTGTAGTCATTTGTAATGCATTGCTTTTTTGAATAACTTCCCCAACACTATTAGATTTTATAGCAGTTACTGAAAAAAATATGGTGGTTACCGAATAAATAGTCTTATGATCAATAACTGAATGATAAGAAATAAGGCTGTGATTTGCAGGCTGTGTCACAGACACTCTTCAGTTCTGTTACACCAAGCACACTCTTACCTAGACACTCATGTTATAGATCACTGTGCAAGCTCTGTGCTTTATATGCTTTACTGTATTTCAGGGAACACTTGCTACTATCACATATTCACATACAATACATCTTATATCTGTGAATACACATTCATGTCAGCACAAAAGCTATACACATCTCAGCACTGAAGCTAATCAGAATGCAGCAGAGTGAGGCATGAAGCAGTGTCCACTAAGAAGAGGCCTGAACTTCCAGCTTTCACTGAATATCCACCTATCTCCAGAGAAAGAGAGAGAGAGAGAGAGAGATTGTAATGTCAGAGGAAAAGCAGCAATGAGGAAGATTGAAAAGAGTGAGAGATTCGCAGGAAATATTTTATTTATGGAGATAAATTAGAGGAGCGATGGAAAGAGAGTAGAGGAGAGAAGGTCAGATGGAGAGAAAGGGAGAGATGAAAAGGAAGAAAAACATCTTAGATCTGATGTCTTTCCTCCTGGAAATGAGGGGGTGGGGGGAGCAAGAAGAAGTGCACTGGAGAGAGAATCCTGCTTAAATCCATGCATATTTAGCTCATTATGGTCCAGATTTCATTATTTATTTTCTTCATTTCTCAATTAATACAGCTTAACATATGTAAAATATTGACTCTGGTTTTAATTGCTTTGTACTGGCTTTTGAACAGTTCTGCCAAGAAGTGTTTTCGGTGCAAGAGATTAAAACAAAAGCCAAAAAGCAAGAGACAGTCATGAGAGGGGAGAAGAAAGAAGTGTGAAAAAGAGAAGGGAAGGCGTCCAAATGAGGAATGCAGTGGAACTTGCTAGTTTTGTCTTATAAATGGTCAATTTGTCTTGCTCTTAATTGCTTTTGTTTGGCTGAAGCCTTTGAAAGCCTGTGATTTCAGACGTGTAGCTTCTTACTAAGTGGCTCATTTAAGCATTACTTGCAGTGGGTCAGTGAAAGGGCTGAAATGCCAAACCTACATCATATACTAGCATTATGAACTCTCTCTCCCTCGCTCGCTCTCTCTCTCACGCACACACACACAAGTGTGCATTTCACTGGAATAATTGGGATGGGGCTGCCAAGAAATGCTAATGATGATGATGATGATTATTATTATTAAGGTAGGTATAAAACCACACTAATTAGAGCAGGTTTAAAGTAGCAGCAAGCACCCGAAAGCCTACATATGTTGAGGTGAGTTAAGAAATGGATTAAGAAAATATGGACAGGCCAGAGCACATATGGACTAATTTAGCAGGCTTTGTGTTACATGATGTTTTAATCACCATTACACTAGACATAATCTATTAGTTAACCATTAGAAGGAATCAGCAGTGCTATAAAAACATTTTGTCATTTTGATATAAATTCTTTTTTCAGTCGTCGATCACAATTTTGACAGAAGTGCAGATTCCAAACCTCCGATTGACGCTGCATTTGTGTTCATACCTAAAAGAAGAAATATTTAATTTATTCATTGAATTTGATTTCTTATTTTGCAAATTTTGCAAATAAAACTTTCCTTGACATTAAAACCAACAGAACAAATTCGGAAGTGCAGACTCAGACCTGTCGATATATAATGCAAAAGTCATTCATTATGTAGATCACTATGTAATTAAATATGTAATATGTATGTATGTACATTAGAAATTAGCTGGCCCCTTTGTTTAGATGTTCTGCTAAAATGCACGCAAGTTCAGCTGTCCAGAGTAAAAAGTGAATGCAGGCTAGGATAGTTCTGTGCTTTGATGAAATGCAGGTGAAAAAAGACCTAATGATGTATTAAAAAATGCTAGGTAATGTAAAATTGCTCACCAACTTCTCCCCATCTCCTCAACATTGATTCCTGTAGTTTGAATATGGATGTTGCACATGACCTATGTACCATGTCAAATTTCATATTTCCGATTGTTGTGAGTTGTTCAGAAATAGTCAACTTTATCATTCCTTTCACCTAGTTTGGTTGGCTGCACTGTAAAAAAATATTTAGTATTTTAATTTTAAAATCTATTACTTTCCTATGTTATAAGGAACTTGATTGTTGTTCATTGAACATAGAATAACAAGATAACAGAGCAATAATCTGTTTCACATTCTATAAACTTATATTTTGATTTTTTAAAATTCATTAAACATTTTAAGGCAACAAGCTTAAGGACCTTTTATAAGTTTAAACTTTGGATCATTTTTAAAGCACATACTGCCACCTGTCTCGTAAAGGAAATGTAAATTGTTTCACTTTCCTGTAATATAAATGTAGCAAAAGGGTTAACCTGGAAATAGTGCTTGTATTGTTTATAATTACTAAACTATTCATTTCTTACACTTCCAAGGTTCTACTTCTGGTCATTTTCAGCAAAAATTTAAATGTAACAGTTCTTCCTAGCTTAGTTAGCTACATTTTAGGAGTAACTTCCCTGCAACTCTGGAGTCACTCATGCATCTTGCATGGCAAGCTGTGCATATTGTGTAAGTTGTGTGTGTGTTTACAGTGGGTGTGTGTGTTTGTGTGCAGATGGTTAAGCAGTTGCACTCAGTACCGGCTCATGCTGTGACAGCTGCAGAGGCAAGCGACTATACAGTAGATGTGTAATTATAATTGCAGACTTGGCTCTGGTGTGTGCGTATTTGCGTATGTGTGTGTGTGTATGTGTGTGTGTGTGTGTGTGTGTGTGTGTGTGTGTGTGTGTGTGTGTGTGTGTGTGTGTGTGTGTGTGTGTGTGTGTGTGTGTGTGTGTGCACGCACTGACAGCACATCTCTCTTTCTCAAACGGGAGAGTTTGTCTGTGACGCCTCACTGTGCAGCAATATGAGGGGAATGGGAGTGCACGTGAGTATGTGTGTGTGTGGGGGGGGGAGTTGGGGGGCAGTTTGAAAGGCTATTTGTACATTTCTCATAGCTAAGCCATTTTAGGCAAAGAATATATATATATTATATATGCATATTGTGTGTATGAGCTTACTGCTGGTTCTATCATACTCGTAGGTCTCATACAGGGAGATACCTGTCCTTGTCCAAAGACCTAGTCAGGTAGTCCAGTCTAGTTTAGGACTTTGCCTCCCAAATCTATCAAAGATATTTCTTGGTATTATTTATTGTCTTCTCATTCTTTTGCAATAACGTAACATAATGTCTACCCATTTCTGTTCACAATCAGCAAAAGGACAGTTAATTGTTTAGATTTTAGCTGATCTGTGTTACAATTTTATGAGGTAAGGTGAACTAGGTGATTGTACACACTGCATTGCTGCCTAATGGCATAGCATATTTATGCAAAACTCACTGGTTTTTCATTTAAAACTGCTCTATGTAAGTTTTGAGGATTTGGAGGCCTCTCTAGTGCAAATGTGTAAAATTGCATGCAACATGCAGAAAATATTTTGTAAGGGCAGTTGTACTTTAGATCCTTTTGATCAAATGAATCTGATTGTTGCAAGAGTATTCAACGAGAACTCAGAACTTGGTAAAGGTCGTGTCTTAAAAAGAAGTAAGCAAATGTTTACTTCTGTCATCGTATCTTAATCAGTATAATGTTGGTTTTGCATTTGAGACCTAAACATATATACACACACCAACACTACTGTACCCCTTACCAAGCCAATAAAAGATCCATTAGTCTGCATTGAAGTCCCTGTAGTTATTGAATAATAAGCCTTAGTATGTAATAAGCCTGTAATGTTAAGGGGTTAATGGACCAAACAGGCTTTTTAAACTCTTAACCCTTTAAGACTGAAGCAAAAGTGTGTTTTTGCCATGCAGTCTGTGATGTCTAAATGTTATTGAAGCATTTATTTGATATGGACATTATTGGGACAAACCGTTTTTTGAGATAATTCACAGATATCAGCTGCCCTTTACAGTGTGTCAAAATTTCATGATGAATGGACCAATAGAAAGGATCCAAATTTGTTGCAATAAATAATTTCTTCTTTGATAAGTTAAAATATGAGGCTTGTTTCATACTAAGGCTTATTATTCAGTAACTGCAGGGGCTTCAATGCAAACTGGCTAATCTATTCACACCCTAAGCAATGCCATGCAATGAAATACACACTCTGATGCTGATTGTGTGATGTTAAAGTTTATTAGATAATAGAATGCAGCATGATAAAATTCTTTGAAACACAATGAGCATCAGTTGAAATACAGCAACATCTCACTCTGCCTCAGCTTTTCTGCTTTTCTTTTTGCATTCAGAAGATGTTTCACACATTTTTGATATACTCAGCATCTGTGTGTGTGTGTATGCGTGTGTGTGTATGTGTGTGTGTGTGTATGTGTGTGTGTGTGTATGCGTGTGTGTGTGCGCGTGTTCTCTGCAGAGTCAAGCTTTGATCATGTAGAGTTGCTGGTGTCTTGGAGGCAGATGAAACAGTTTCTTCAACTCAGCTCAAAACACCCACCCTCTCTCTCCCCCCCTCTCTCTCTCTCTCTCTCTCTCTCTCTCTCTCTCTCTCTCTCTCTCCCTTTCTCTCTCTCTCTCTCTCTCTCTCTCTCTCTCTCTCTCTCTCTCTCTGTTCTTCTCTCACACACTCTAGTCTCACATATTTATCATTTATTAGCACACCTTGGTTTTGTTCCATGAGTTAACCCTGAATGGAGAACATTGAAACTGCTGCTGTTTCTTATGGCTCAGTGCAAGAGCTGCAAAAGTTGCCTGAGAGAAATGAAGGTGTTAGATGACTTTTCAAAACATGGTTTATTGAGCTAAGGGAAGTGATAACACTCGTTGCTTTCTCAGTATTGCAGCTTACTTCAATTTAATAGGTGATTTACTACTTCAACTACAGAACACTTGCCAAAGTGATGACCTTATTTATTCTATCTCGCTCTCTCTCTGTAGGTTTTCTCAGTACAGGAGACCAGTCTGCTAAGGGGAACTATGGGCTGTTGGATCAGATCCAGGCTTTGCGCTGGCTGAATGAGAATATTGGTCATTTTGGGGGCGATCCAGAGCGCATCACAATTTTCGGCTCCGGAGCTGGAGCCACCTGCATCAACTTACTGATCCTGTCCCACCACTCAGAGGGTAAGAGGATTTTGTATGTTTTTGTACATCTTCAGATAAAAATGTCTTACCTTCGTAGGAAAACCAGAGTAAAACCCAGTGAACCTGCTCTGGCTATGAAGTGCTGCTTTATTTAACTAAAGCTCCATGTTTCTTCTCACTTCAGTTCCCATAGTTATATAGGATAAATTGTTTTAATTGAAGTCTTGCAGTTCAAATCAGAATAATAAGCCTTAGATCATGATAACAAGTAATACCGGGATTCCAGGCTGTGAAGTTTGAACAGTTGTACACACGTTTTTCATTAAATCATAAAAAATGAATTGCAGAAAATATGTGTTTCAGTAGTGACGGTTGTTAATGTTACACACTGATTTTCAGACTTTGGGGCACATATACTGTAAACAGTGAGATCGCCATGTGGCCATGAGGGAGGGACAGGGATGCAGCCTCACTTTCTGCTGTAAATGCACAGGTGTGGCTAAAATAAGGCTCTGCATTATGGACTAAAACTCTCTACTGCAGTAGTCATATGAAAATGCAGTGCAGTGTTTTTTGAGGTTTTTTCATTTAAAATTAATATATTTCAGCTTCACTTCAAAAGAAATCAGAAAGATCTTCCAAAAACAGAAAGTATCCCATATATTATGATTTTGTGCATGTTTAGCTTATGACTAACTCAATTAATGCCTTGTTTAATTGCATAATTAATTATTGAACATGCTTGTGTTTGTCTTGACCATTTAATTATTTAACACGTGAGTGTTTGCTCGTTCGCTCTCGCAGTCATTAGGCTCAGTGTCAGTTCTGCATGCAGGGCCTGTGTGTGTGTGTGTGTGTGTGTGTGTGGGTGTGAGTGAGTGAGTGAGTGAGTGAGTGAGTGAGTGTGTGTGTGTGTGTGTGTGTGTGTGTGTGTGTGTGTGTGTGTGTGTGTGTGTGTGTGTGTGTGTGTGTGTGTGTGTAATTTCACCTGCCCTTTCAGACTCGCATCATCTGTGTATCACTGCTGTCTCACTCCGTTCTTCTCCATTGTCAAAAAACCCTCCATCTTCGTCCCCACCGTCCTCATCCTCACTGTCATCCTCACCTAACACCAGTCGTCCAGTCCTGACCTGCCAATCACTACAGGTAAGCCATGACAGCCCTTCTCCCTGGAGACGCAAGCCATGTCAGCTCAGCCTCATTCTATGGCCTGTGTCAAATCCCAGCAGAAGACACACAGCTGTAAGCTGTAGAATGATAGGGAGATAGGGCAGAGGAATGTGGAGAGGAGAGGACAGAGCACAGTGACTGGAGACGAGAAATCCCAGACACAGGAAAGGAAGTAATCATTTTCAGGGACAATTTTTTCCCTGACAGGCATTTTGTACATGTATAGGGACACTGCAAACTATACAGAATAACATTTTCACAAATCAGAATGCTAACTAATGATATCATTTTAACAGCAGAAAATATTTCAATTAACATTAGCTGACCTCTTGGTAGCTGACTAAATTCTTAAATGATCACCAAATAGAGCAATGCTAACAGTACATATGATCCAACAATCTTGCAGTCAATTTCAATCTGTTTCTGTTTCTCAGTGGTAGATCAGCTGACTTTAAATAACAACAGCATCAGGATGGATACAGTGGCTGACTCACTACTTCCTGGCACTTTAGCCAGGGTCAGTTCTAGCCTTTCAGCGATTCTAAGCAGGATTTTGCTAGGTGATGGACTGTAAAATTAGGAGCCGAATAATAACAGTAACTACCACAAGCTGTCTAAATTACATACATTTATAACTGGCTAATTTGTGTATTCCTGATGACTGGATGCAATAAGCCAAAACAAATGTAATGAAGTTACCACAAATAAAAAACACATATATTTACCTTGAAGTTTCAAGCTTTTCCATCTCATCTTCTTTTCTTTTCCATTTCTTATTTCCATATGCACATGTTCTTTCTGAGGCATGATTAACCAGTTGCTTTTTCCTCTCTCAAGCATCTTAGAAATAATGGTAGTAGCCCAGAATTTGTCAGAGAGCCTGGTGGCTGTTGGGCTGTAAAGAGCTGTTTATGGCCTTATTATTTAGAGCTGAAACTGGCCATAGCCTTTTGCCTGCCATTGCTGCTAAAAGATGACATTTCAGCAAGTTAGCCCTTCACAGTTGATGCAAAAATTTGACTGTTTCTGAAGTTTAATATCCTCTGCTCCATTGATCACATGAATTCTCTGTGCAGTCATTGCTTTTGTTTGATATGTAAAGAAGGTGATCTAACAGAGCTAAAAGAATTAAGATTTTTTTATTTAGTTTGTGACCAGCGTCCTTTCTGTGTGGAGTTTGCATGTTCTCCCCGTGTCAGCAGTCCAAAGACATGCAGTCAGGCCAATTGGACAGGCTAAATTGCCCTTAAGTGTGAGTGTGTGAGTGAATGTGTATGTATTGTATGTATGTATGTACTGTGTTGGAAGTGGCATGGCTGTTTGTAATAATTTATTATATTTAAAACATTACTTTGGGAGCAAAAATGTTGAAAATGGGGGTCATTTTGTCACTTGCTATTGGAAAAACTCATTTTCATAAGCATTCTCCAGTAAACCCAAACTAAGTTGGTGTGTTGTACCTTTTCTGATTGCTGGAAGTACAGAAATAGAAATAGCTCTATGGCATATTCCCTTCTGTTCATGCTGGTTTATTTGGCTTGGAAATTATGCCTCTATTCCCTCCAGCCAGAATAAGACACTAGAATTTTCTAGTTTGTTGGAAAATATTGGGTTGGCATATCCTGGGGTGCAGATTGCAAGTAAAAATGAGCAACGATGGATGAAATTTGTGAGAATATTTTGATTAAGAAGACCTGAAATAAATTTAAATGAGATCAAAATAATGATTAACAGAGGTCTTTGTGCTGTTGTAGTTTCCCTAGAGGAACTCAACATCACTTCATTGACAGAAAAAATGTGTCTGACATTGGGGGAGTATCTTGCAGGTCCCCACGAGATATAAAATATTCCTATAAAAATATAGATTTCACTTGAAGAATCGCAAGAGCCAAAAGACTGAAGTCAAGGTTAGGGTTGTTTAGGTATAGACATATTTAGCTACAGTGATTAGAAAGCAAGAGTGCATGTGTGTATGTGCTCGGGGAGGAGGTGACTAAGCTACAGTAGCTACTTATTGATCTTTCTGGGAAAGAAGCTCCAACATGTTCTTCAATAATTAAACAGAGAAAGAGAGTCAGTGAGAGAGAGAGAGAGAGAGAGAGTCAGAAGGAACTAGAAAAGAACGCAAGAGAAGAGGGAGAGAATAAGGGGGGAGAGAGAGAGCACTTTACTAACAAGCATCTACACTAGACTTGCACTAGAAAGAGAAAAAACTGATTGTGTTTGTAAAATGTGTGCTTGTGTACACGAGAGTGAGAGAAAAAGGAAGAAAAAAGTGAAGAGGAGCAGAGGGGAAGAGACAGTACTGTTATACAGGGGTCTTCTCGTTTTTCCTAATGAGTGGATGTGGGTAAAAGCGGGCGAGGCAGTGAGATGGAACAGAGGATGAAGCTGAGCGGTGCTGGAGGTGCAGGTCTTTTCTGAGCGTGTGCAGGAGAAGGGCAGTATAAACCGCCTTATTAACATCTATAATCACCTCATTTAGATGAGTTCAGCTCTGCACTGCATTAGAGCGCACATGAAAAAACACAGCATTCACATTACAGGGTTAAAGTGGCATCGACTTTTTACAGCAGAATGAGCACAAATCTGATTGTTTCGAATCAGAAGCTGATGATTCACCTGCTTCAATTTTGGAATGTCAGTATTATAGTGGATTATTTTAATATTCACAAAAGATAAGGACTTTCAGACACATGAATCTTAAATAAATACAAATAATTCTGTCAGGCACACTTGTGTGTTCAGTGTACTTTTAAGTAATTCTAAATCGTTGAATCATGCTCTCTTGGCTTTTGATTATTCTAATATTCATTAAAGTATGAGCTCACCTTTTTGCTCAAAATTAATTGTACTAAAATGCACAAAATCCTCATGATCAGATCAGTCACAGATTTACACCACGATAAAAATGATGTTAGTTTAAAAAAGGCATTGTATGATAGATAACAAGCAGTTTAACTGGTTTTATTCCACTCAAATAAACATTTTACAAGAAACAATACAAAGCAAAAGAACGGTTATATGATCAAAATCATTTCAAAATGTATTAAAAACTCAAAATCGCTCAAAATACAATGTATCATGGCTGTTTCATAGCATCTTAGTGATGTATACAGCACCTTTCTTACACAAGATATTTGTACACAACTAAGATATTTTAACACATAAAATATGGAAACTGAATAGAATTTTGACTTCACAATTGAACGTTGTTTTAAACCTGAAAACATATGTATTGTTGCACCCTTGTATATCACATCAACATATCTACATGTTGTAACATATATATTAACATTAATTCAGCACAGGGCTCGAGTTGAGGAAGAATGCTCAATTTTGTTGTTGCGTTTGTTTTTGTAGTGTATTAATCTTTATTAATACACTAAGTTGTCTTGAAAATATACCAAAGCCCACAAAAAAACAACACAACACACAGGCATTGTAAGATGTCAAAGTTGTAGGTTACTAGCTGGAGCTGTTCTAATACCATAGTCTTAAAATATATATACATTAAAATAGGTCAGATTTCAGATCACTGACCTTTTTCAGATTTTGAATTTTACTTGAATGCTAAAAATTATGGAAGTATACTTTATAACCTCCACTCTGCCATGGCCCTTGATTTTTTTTTTTACAATCTTACTGTTGGTTTTGCATCACTTCATAGTTATATGCAAAATACTGTATCTCCAAATATTGAATGATTGCTTTGAAAATCCAAAATGTATTGTTTCAAAACCTGTTAACACCCTTACTCTTACACAAGGGTGGCTGAACTAAGAAGAGCTCTTTATTTATTGAGAAACCAAAGAACAAGCTCATATCTTTGGGACAAAGGGATGTTCAAAGCCAAAAATCACTCATGATGAAATTGAAAATATGTTGTATTATTGATTGTGGTCATGTTTGGAGCTGAACAGTGAGAAATGTTTGACTTGAGATTCTAATAGAGTGTGTAGACTCTCAGCCTGGTACATTTATCACACTGGCAGTAAAACACTGTGGCTTATTTGTGTGGCTGTGTGATAAATGGTGATTTCTTGGTCATAACATAACATGACTGTGTCCTTTCCACTCCTTGCACAATTCCACAGCCCATCCACACAATCATCACTGCTCAGAGCATCATTCAGAGCGAAATGGGTCAGTAATATTGGAGATTAAACCATATCATAACACATCAAAGCAGTTTCCCAGACTAATCATTGAAGCAACTGTTCTGACAGCAGATTGTTGTAGATGTTATCTGAGTCTACACCAGGTTTGGGAGTAATCATTAAATGTAAAGAGCTTCTCTCTTCAGTTCTGTGATTGCAGGTCACATTATGGTTGTTTTATACCACTGAACATGCATCATGATCATTCACACACCACCTTCAGTTCGCTTCAGGTTTATTGGCACATACAGTAACCATATAAGGTGTAACATAAGTAGTGAAATTCTAAGGACCGAGCCTCCAGGACTGTGCATAGTAAAAGATAATTGTAAGCATCAGCAGGACATGCACAGATAGACCCCCAGGGAGGCATGCGTGAGCCTCTGAACTTTTGCTCTCACAACTCATCATGTATAATCAGTCTTTTGTATGGTTATTGTTAAAGATCAGATGATTAGAGCTTGTCTGAATAGAGATTATGGCACAGCTTCTGCAAGTTTTACTACTCCTGGGCACCCCCTCTGCAGCAGGATCAGCGCCTGTGGAAATTTTTGTTCAATCAGCCCTATCCTGACTCTTTAAGAAAGCATCATATTGAATAATGAGGTTACTTTGATCAACATGCAAATAGAATGCATGGGGTGCTAATAACTTGCTAAAGCACAATTTTGTTATTGTGAAAACAGGGATTATGCTCTGTGCAGCTCTGAAACAAAGTTAAAACTTAATGGTTTATAGCAGTCAGGTAATGTAGCATCCAGAAAAACATTTTGTAACATCAGTTGTGCTTCAGACCCTTTCCCTGAGTGGATGAGCAGAGGTGATGAGCATGTTGAAAAAGTATTCTGTCTCATGAGGATGTAAGTGAATTATCTACTATTGTCATCATATCTTCCTCAGTATTATGTTGATTTTTTGCATATGAAACCAAAACATCGATCCAGACCTTCTTTGTGAGACTGTATGTGTGATGTGGTCTAGAAAATTCCTGTGAAATCTGACTCGACACCTCTGACGTTTAAATTATTATTTCAGGCTTTATAGGGTGACTTGCAGCAGTCACCCTATTTTTTCTCCTGTGTCAATAATGCTACTTCTTTCAATTTTGACCAAAAATCTGACATAGTGTTGCTTTAATGTTCATATGTCCTTTTTTTCCCTTAAGCACCCCAAAAATGTCTGTGTGTGGACCTGGATATAAGAATAAAATAATTAAATCTAAATCTAAAAAAATTCTATAAAAATGCACAAAGTACTAGCAAAATAAAGTGTATTAGTGATAAAATAAACTCTATAATAATAAAAAAAAACTGTAAAGTCATAATAATCTAAAAGTGTTTTGTCAATGTCATCTCATTCCATGTGGAATGGGTCCACAAACATGATACAAAATTATTTGGAATAAAATATTGGTAAATACACATTATCTTAACTTACATTATCTTACATTACTTTTAAAAATTATTTGTCCTTGTCCTATAAAATGACCATTTCCGAGATGGAAGGCGGTTGTGTTTTAACCGCAATGCCATCACGCTATCAGCATAGAGTGGAGTAAACAGCATACTCACAGTCTCTGAAGTGCAAAAGCAGATTGTGTTTATGTGATTTGTACATGTGGTCTCCTGCAGGACTCTTCCAGAGAGCCATCGCCCAGAGCGGCTCAGCCATCTCCAGCTGGTCCATCAACTACCAGCCTCTGAAGTACACCAAGATCCTGGCACGCAAGGTGGGCTGCACTTATGGCGAGACGGCCGACCTGGTGGACTGCCTGCGGAGGAAAAACTTCAGGGAGCTGGTGGATCAGGACATCCAGCCCGCACGCTACCACATCGCCTTTGGGCCTGTGGTGGACGGAGACGTGGTGCCGGATGACCCTGAGATCCTCATGCAGCAGGTCCAAATGGCTTTAGAATTCATTTCCAACTGAAAGTACCTTTCTTTACATGCTGATAAAGTGTACTTTCAGACCGAGCATGCTGCATGCTTGGAGGGCCGCAGAACTACATAGTTTAGCGGTTTCCCAGTTGTGCTGAATCAGTTAAAAGGCTGGGAAAGCATTAAACTGAGAAGTCTTGTGGTCCTCCAGGACTGGAGTCTGTTTCATAGAATGTTTTCACAGAGAATTTTCATTAGCAGCATAATAACATCCAAGGCTTGGAATAATGAGTGACCAAACTACATACAGACGGCTGTAAGAGCTACACGCTTCTTGGATGTAATTCAAAGCCAAACATTAAACGCATAATGCTTTATTGAAGCTCCCCATGCTTTATCCTTGAAGAGTAATGCAAAAGCATGCACTTTTTTCCCTCAAGAGATATCTTTCTTAGCTCTAGTGTGACACTTCACAGACAGGGCTGTGAAAGTAAAGTTTCTTTTTCTAAGTGAGCAGGTGCTTGTCTATTTCAGAGGAATGAGGAGGCATTTTATGTTTTTTTAATTATTATTATTTTAAGATCTAGCGCTGTAACTTACACACTGTATCCACTAGGGGGAGTTCCTGAATTATGACCTATTGATTGGAGTGAACCAAGGGGAGGGGCTGAAGTTTGTGGATGATGGTGGCTCAGAGAGCGAGGAGGGAATTTCTGCAGCTGCCTTCGATTACACTATCTCCAACTTTGTGGACAACCTTTATGGATATCCTGAAGGTGAGCGTTATCATGCTCTAGAGGGTACTATTGATAGCTGGTCCTTTTTTATGTTATTTTTGAAAGCCGCACTATAAAATACAGCCAAATCTGTTCAAATCTGCACATCAGTGGAAACAAGACACATAAACAGTGAATGCTGCCACACAGCCTGCATCATAGAACAGCTGCAGTTAAAAGGGGCTGCCACTAGAGGATGCTATTGAGCTAGAATTTTTTATCTCTTGCCAAAAACAAGGTTTTGAAATGAATTTATGGGAGAATAGTGGATTTCAAGCTTGGTTATCTTACCATCTGGGAAATCATTTATCCCGTCAAGGGTAAAGGTGTTTTGTTGAAAGAAACATGCCAGTACAAACAGGGGACATCTATGTTTATTAGTGCTGAAGTTTCATTGTCCTGCGCCCAAAGTCCTTCATTTGTCAACCTTCAGATATTGTGTATTTGATGCTTTATTTAAATCTATATATTCCCTCTTCTCTTTCTCAATTTTTCTGCTGTTTCTTTCATCTTCTTCTAGGTAAAGACATACTGAGGGAGACCATTAAGTTTATGTACACAGACTGGGCGGATCGTGATAATGGTGAAATGCGCCGAAAGACCCTGCTAGCATTATTCACAGACCACCAATGGGTGGCACCCGCAGTGGCCACTGCCAAGTTGCATGCAGATTATCAGTCGCCGGTCTACTTCTACACGTTCTACCACCACTGCCAAACAGAGACACGGCCAGAGTGGGCAGACGCTGCACATGGGGATGAGATACCTTATGTGTTTGGTGTGCCCATGATCGGAGCAACTGACCTGTTCCCCTGCAACTTCTCCAAAAATGATGTCATGCTCAGTGCTGTGGTCATGACCTACTGGACCAACTTTGCCAAGACTGGGTATGTTTCTGAGCTGTGGTCAAAAGATGCACAGTAGGCAGTGGATTCTGACAATCCTGCAGACTTTAAGGTCACAAATCTCACTTACATGTCTCTTTTAGATTCAGAAGACCTAATTAGTCACATTAAAGTTGGAATGAAACTCTTTCACTCCTTTGAAACGTTAGGGTTGTTAATTTTAAAAGTTAATTCCAGTAGATTTAACTTTCGAGTTATCTCAAGAAATCTCATTAAGTAATGGCCAAGGCCTTTTCTAATTGGTTGATTGCTTGTTTGTGTGATTAATGCGCATAGCTTATCCAAATGTTTTCAAAGGAACTTTTGTTCCTTACAGCACATTTTATGTAGTTTGCAAAATTATCTTACTGACCAAGCCTTCTGCCTTCTTTCAGGGACCCTAACTTACCAGTTCCTCAGGACACCAAGTTCATCCACACCAAGCCTAACCGCTTTGAGGAGGTCATCTGGACCAAGTTCAACTCCAAGGACAAGCAGTACCTGCACATCGGCCTGAAGCCTCGTATCCGTGACAACTACCGGGCTAATAAGGTGGCCTTCTGGTTGGAGCTGGTCCCTCACCTTCACAATCTACATGACGAGCTCCTGAGCTCCACCACCACTCGCTTACCAATAGGGACCACCCGGCCTCCAACCTGGAAGGGTCAGGGCCCCCGCACCACCCGTCTGCCGTATCCCACCTTCCCTCCAGACCCAGATCCAGAAGGATCTGAGCGGCCTCGCTTCTCGCCTTTTCCCAGTGACACGCGAGACTATTCAACAGAGCTTAGTGTGACGGTTGCCGTGGGTGCCTCACTCCTCTTCCTCAACATTCTGGCCTTTGCTGCACTCTACTACAAGCGAGACAAGAGGCACGAGATGCGCCGACATCGCTTGTCCCCCCAGCGCGGTGTTCCAGCTAATGACTTAGCGCACAGCCAGGAAGAAGAGATAATGTCCTTGCAGATGAAGCACTCTGAACACGATGCCCACCATGACATGGAACCGCTGCGGCCGCATGACATCCTGCGGCCTGCCTGCCCACCCGACTACACACTGGCACTGCGTCGGGCGCCCGACGACGTACCGCTCATGACACCCAACACCATCACCATGATCCCCAGCACCATCACCGGAATGCAGCCCCTCCACGCCTTCAACACGTTCCCCACCACTGCCACCGGTCACAACAACACCCTTCCCCACCAGCACTCCACCACTCGCGTATAGTTACTGCCCTCTAGTGGAGAGAGGGAGGACAACATGCCCTTTCACATGACCCCTTTTACTCTCTCTCTCTGTTCTCCCTTTAAAGGCCCTCTCTCTTACAGTCCCATAATTCTCTCTGTTGAAGAAGCGCAGCAGCACCCCCTAGTTGTGTTCTCACAAATCCAGATAGACAGCATGTATTAGCTGTAAACGCTGTAGCCGTTGAGGCAGCTTCTTTTTCAGACTCTGTTATGAGACAAGGCTGTGGTTGGCAGTGATGCGTTGTCCATTAATGGTCACTTTCGTATTCTTTTCCACATTGCTGTAAGTGGAACCAAACAGTCAGTGGGCGAGCGAGTGTTTTTGTCATGGCAGATACAATGCAGACAGAGAGAAGAGAGAGAGAGAACGACAGAGGGATTTTTTTCTAGTTTTCTTTACTCCCCCTCTCTTACATGAAACACTACAGTTATCAGCCCTTCATCTCAGCTCTCACCAGATCCCTCTGAAGTCTTATTCTCTTCCATACTCTCTCCATTGTTCCATTACAGTGCTCTCATTATCAACCCATTCTCCCCTCCTCTGAGCACTGTCTGAAAATGCTCTGTGACCTTGTGTAATGCACAGTGGAGTCATTTTTTTATATACAAAACAGAACGTGCAGTAAGCAAACAACACATGACGATACATGGATACATTCTCTCTACCAGCAATCTTGGTGCCATGTACTGTAGTAAACCCCGGCAACAAGATAGACCAAGAGATCAAACGACTATGTCCTGGAACCGAAGAGAAAGTTAAAAGTGCCAACCTGATCGCTCTCTAGCTTTTCTTTTCTTTTTTCACCTTCTTTTTTGTCATTTCTACCCTAACATCTGCTAGACTTTGGCTGTCTTTTTTTCTTAGAAAGATTTGTACATGTATAGATATAGATATTATATAAATATATAAATATATATATAAATATATATATATATATTCAGAGAATGATATATATTTAAAAGGTTTGCTCGGTGGGATCTATGCATGAAATATTTTTAAAATGACAAGGAGGAACTCGAAGGTAAACTCACAGCACACGTCTGAGGTATTTGAGGTTTAATTGTTCACAGTTTCTTCATTTTTTGTTTACAGTTCAAATTCATGGAAAAAGCTGACTGCACTTATCTGCAGAAGCAACTCGTCCTCAGTAGCACTTAACAAATTAGTCAAACATGCCATAGAAGAGCTCCAGCTCCTTCTTTCCTGCCTTGCTCTTGCATATGACACCCCTTGCTTTTTAACCAGTCATTTGAGACACAAGTCCTTTCATACATTCTTTCATATCAATGTATAATTATTGGTGCTATTGTTTCATAGTTGGCCGTTGACTATGGCGGTACTATATCCTTGAGTACACTAGTGAACAGCAACATGTCCATGGTCACCTAGCCTGGCTAGCTGCCATTACGCGAGCGATAGACACATGTAGCTATTCTTAAGCTTGTGAAATAGGGCTTGGTAAACTAGTTTACAGAGTTCATTATGTTTTTTCAGCATTCACACTCTCTGTCATAGCTTCATTTTCACTCTCTCCTGCTGTTTGCACCTTTATTTCCACAGCATGCTAATTCTGTTGGGGGGAGCGCTAATCATGTTTGCATCAGAATGTTAGAGTATGTGTATATGAGCTGTGAGCTGACAGCAGTGCCTCACAACAAGACTGCTAGAGAAACTGAGAGATGAAAAATCTGAATAAGAGTCAGAAACATGGCTCGATAACGTGTTCCTTTAGAAAAGACTTCCCTCGTTAGCTTTTTCCTTCTCTCCTCTCGTACTCTCAGCATTCAGCCCCCTAGACTGCACAGCGTGGTGGGAAGTAGAGTGGTGGCGCAAAGAACGTAGTGAGTCTTTTTTAACTTTTTAGTGACGCAACTCCTCAAACATAAAATCCATATGTGGTGTAATCAAACATGTTCCTTCAATGTGGTTACAACAAGCACAGAGAACAGAGAGAGCCCAGTGAGCTAGGCTAGGCTAACAAGATTCAAAGCACCCATTTCCAGTCTTCTGGATGTCTGAGTGCTTTCTGGTAGCTAACCCATGTTGTGCCTCAGTGGATAGGCCTCAAGGACTCTCCAAAATGGCTGTGCAATGAAGGCAGACATCAAAGGCCTGTGAGTCCTATATTAAATTGGTCATGACGAATAAAAGCTCTTTCTGGATGTTATTGTTTTGGTGCCTGCTGAGCATATTATTTTTCTTTCTCAACAATATGTATAGCCTGTTAGGCTAATGTAGCTCCGATAAGATTGACTTGAGGTCTAGGACATGGGGTCTTTTCATCAGAGACAGCAGGCACCTCATACACACACAAAATCATAGGAACACAGTATAAATATCCACCATATCTCTTCATTGCCTTAGCTTTGGTTAGCGTTGCTGTCCTGAATTCTGTGAGAGTGACAGGCTGTTGTGGAGGAGTGTCTTTTTCTACAGGCTCGTATGTGGAACAACTGCTGGACTGCTGGTGTAGCCTACTGAGACTGAGCGGTCTCAGAGCGGGGGCTAACAGTCTGATGCTGCACAGTGCACTGTAACATATGAAAATATTAGCATTGCTGAACTAGCATACTGGAGATCCTGTATGCTGGATAGTGGAAACAATTCAGTGCTGAATCTTTGGTACTGGATTTCTGGAGGCACACAAAACCACCAAGGCAGAAAAACAGAGGACTTTTGTGGCGTGAAAGCTACTGTGAATAATACTTCAGTATGACTGGTTGGACCTTTGTGCCCCACTGATGACTATTTGTGGCAGGAAGCTTATCTGAGCTCTGAACTTAGCTTACCAACTAAGCTTACGTGGACGTGAGGTGCATACAAAACAACATGAACTTTGAAATTCTTCCTTTCTTTTATTTTGCTCTGTTTTTGTATGCTAAACCACTAGAGGGCAACATTGTGGTAAAATTACAGTAGAGACTTTTCCTCTTGATGAAGGCGTACGGAAAGCAAAGGTCCTAAACAGAAAAGAGGACTTAACTGTACATTTTTAAGTGTAAGATCAAACCAACAAAAATATTTGTAAATATTCAGTTTCTTGTTTTTTTGTTTGTTTGTTTGTTTGTTTTCTGAGTGAATGAAATACTTACTTTGTGAGCAGGACAACAGGTGCAAGTTTGAATTCAGCCACCAGCAAACTTCAGTATAAAAGCCTGGTTTTCTGTTGTCTCATTCATTTTTAGGGCATTAAGGAGTAATGATGCAGTGATTTTATGGTCCAGTTGGGTGCTCTTCTTTTCAGATGAAACACATTAAGTAGCTGAACATCTAATATTTCCAGTTGCACTACTTTCGCTGATCATCACCATGTTCAATCAAACCCTTCACGTGAAACTCATTCTGACAGTTTAACAAAGAGAATTATAGTTGTTCAATTTATTGCTGTGAAATGGCAGCTCCTATAAAGCTGCTCTGGACTTTTACAGGATTTATTACAATCTAAAGAGCAACATGGAGATTTAGCAGGATTTGAGCCTGGTTTTGTTGGTTACATTTTGATCATTTCATTTCATTATTATATTCATTTTCAAATTCATGTACTAAAAAATCACTGTATTTCAGAAAGAAATCACTATATTTTCATGTTCTAGGGTTAGTAATGCAGAGTTAAAGAAGCACATTATTAATCTCCCTGGAGGAAATAAGTCCTTTCTCAGCTTTGCTGAGTGGCTATCTTGTACCTGTTGTCCTGTTTTTAATTTCTTTGTTGAAAATCAGAAACCCAAGACTTGAGATGAAAAAACATGTTAATAATGGATTTAAAAATAGATGCTTATTAAAAAAAGAAAACTAAAAAATATATAAATAAGGAGATGATATTTCTGTTAATTTAGAAATTATTACACACTGTATGCTGTGACTCTGATCTGGGGAACATTAAATACATTCATAGCCGACTCCTGTCAGTGTTTCTTTACTGAGTGTTTACTGTATAATCATGCAACCCGTTTACTGATCATGCACAGTGTACCCTTACAAAACTGCACTGTAGTCTAGATCATAAGGCCTGAGTTCAGATCAGATTTTGTTGAAGCAACAAACTATAAAGCAGTAAGAAAGTCTGTAATGTTGATTTCCAAACTCAGTAACTCACCCTGTTAAGAGGTATTTGTGAGACATGACATTTTCTGAAAGCCATGCATGACACCCGACAAAAGCTTTTAGGAATGTTTGTTCAGGTGGGTGTAGTTTCATAAAACTTTCGCTGCAAGTTGACATTTCGGTGTCCAGGTCTATTTTATGACTGATGTTGTTCATTTTCAGTTGGGGTCCTTACATGAAGCAACATTTTAACAACCATAACATCATAACATGTACAAATAGTCTCATACCAAATGGTATGTATTCATTTCTAACAAGTTTGGGTAGAAGATGTTTTTGAAAAGAGTAACAGCTGATGTCAATGGAAAGCACATTTTTATAAAAGTGGAATCATAGCATTGATGTTTCTTGTATGTGTCTGAATAGTAAAGAACTGACATCGGTTTGTCTAGGAATTTTACAGGGCTGAGGTGGCAACCCTACACAAATCCATCCATCCGTCCATCTGAGGAGGAGGAGCAGGGGTCACACACTAGTAATGGAGTGCCTGCTACAAGGCAAGTTTAATAGTTCAAGGCCACTGACAACCATATCACTTGACATGCTTAATAAAGTTAGGAAAACTTGCTTTGTGTACAAATTGGCCATGTTCCATTAGACGCTGCTGTTGGATAACTTGTGCAAAGAATTTAAACCTCCTAGAAAAATCTGGCCCAACTTCATTGACCTCATGCAAAAGATAAAGACTTTACTCACTGCACCCAGTCGTGTTGTTGCCGTAGCAAGACAGGTACTTAACACATAGGAAACAGCTTTCTAATGGTGGATGCTTTGGGTGACAAAGGCTTGTCTGCAAGAAGCTTTGGTATTAATGGAATTTGTATGGGCCTTTTCTAAGCATATGTAACTACAGTAGGCCTTGAGTAGATTCTTATGCTGCCATTTTTAAAACAGTTCTGCTTAAAGGTCGCCCAGCTACAGTTTGAACTGGGAACTGGACGTGGCGGAATTCAAATGCAACAGTTGCTTCAGATGATTTCTGGACCAAACAGGGAAAAGTAGTTGAACAAGCTAGAGCGCATAGCCAAGCAGTGTCAGGTTTGCTTTTCACTCTGACTATACAATGATCACTGAAAGCATGCGTGTGTTTCTTGTTCTTGCTTAAAGATATGCTGAGTTGTTCTTATTTGAGAGAGGCTGAGGGTTTCAGCTTCTCCTAGCTCTGGAACATTCCATTCCATTCCATCCCCTCCATTCCCCCCAGGTCAGGAAGTATTATATGAATTATTATATGAGGAAACTTGACAAACAGTCTTTAGAATCTAGTTGAGGAGCTCCATATTAAAGTTCTGTTAATAACTGATGCAGCCTTTGAGGGTGAAGGAAAGAAAACAAGGGTATATGTTTCTGATTGTAAGGTTGTTCTCACTTCACCTACTTCTCTTCCATCTTTGCTTCCTCCCCTAACCCCCAATCTCTTCTTAAACCATGTCAGGCTATGTGTTCATGGGCCTGGTGACAGACTGATGACCAGGCTGTGCCTGTGCATGATTTTCTGCATGCATATGAATAAAACTTGGAATCTCCTGACTCTATCTGCCAAAATTCTAACAATACAGGGTTGAATTCACTTTAACCGTGTTGATTTGTGCCTAGCTGCACTACACTGTAGATGTAAACTGAAGACTAGTTGGACTTTTTATGGATGTGGACTATTACAAAATCAGGTGGGTACACTGATGGGTAATGTTCAATACTGTTCATTAAACACTTCTTGCACAAGTTGTCCTTTGATAAGGGCTGTAGTTTGGCCACAGTCACACCTCACACATGGAAGAGTGTAAAAATAAATCAGAAAATGAATGAAGTTGTAACATTGATAGACAAATATAATAATATATATATCAAAAAAATATATAAAATATCAAACTTGATCATTTATGTTTTTTCGTTTTGTGGAACATCGGAGAGCAACATGACAAGTAATGAATGACATTTAAGAATGTTTTTTATTCAAACACAGCTCCACCCTTTCTTTGCGTGTGGAGTGCTTTCACTATGAAAGCAAAAGTACAGAAATGGGGGCTTTGCTTTCAGTTATGCTGCAGACAAAACCATCACCATTACTTACTGTTACCTGTTATTTCTTTAAGAAAGGACAGGCATTCATGCTTCTGAACATTCGAGCCAGAAAATAACAGATCCAAGAACAGTTTCTGCCCTTGAGATGTTAAACTGGTTATCCCTACAGCACCCACTAGATCATGAATTGGTGCTATGTTGTGACAATGTAGAGAGCACCAAGCAGACAACGTCGTGATGAGTTGTCACAAGGTATCTGTGTTTGCAGGGCAGTTATGAATAAAATCCGGTGGTTTAGCTGCTTAAACGGAATTGGCTTAATGGTTGCAGTTAGGGGGCGGCACGGTGGAACGATGGGTAGCCTCGCCTCACAGCGAGGAGGGCCTGGGTTCGATTCCCCGGCCGGGTGACCGGGGTCCTCTCTGTGTGGAGTTTGCATGTTCTCCCGTGTCAGCGTGGGTTTCCTCCCACAGTCCAAAGACATGCGGTCAGGTCAATTGGTCATGCTAAATTGCCCCTAGGTGTGTATGTGTGTGTGTGACTGTGTATGTCTGTCTGCCCTGCGATGGACTGCCGACCTGTCCAAGGTGTATCCTGCCTTCCGTCTGATGACCACTCGGATAGGCTCCAGCACGCCCCACCCCCCCGCGACCCTGACGGAGAAGCGGGTTAGAAAATGGGTGGGTGGGTTGCAGTTAGGCTATGTGTGTACACAGCAGGTAAAAGTGGCACAAATCTCGAACACATTCTGGGTGCTGAGCCCAGCTGTCAGTCAGTGAAACTTCATAATCGCTCCTGTGATGCTGGCGAAGGCAGAACTGAAAGCACCTACAGCGGCAGATTGTTCACCTCTGGATGAGCCACGTGAAGCGTTGTTCTTTTGCGCATGAGGGACGGTTTAGCTGATCTGTTCACACTGATACATACAGGTCACTTTTAGAAGATAAAGTGAACAGACAAACAAAAAAATCTGGTTTGGTGAGAATCAGATTTAAGCCACTGTTATCTGCTGTGTGAACATGGCCTTAGAGACAATTAGGAAACGATCAAATGTATGTGGAATCAGTACCAAGACACACGATTAACCGATCAGAATCCTTTACACTGTGATATCAACCCATCAGGAAAACACAGAATATCATTAGAGACTACTGAAAACCACCAGGAACCAACACTTTTAATGGGTTCATTTTTTTTCAAGAGGGAGCTACATTAAATATAACTCTCTAGATGTGTTATAGATTAAAAATGAATTAAGTGATGATATCACTAAGCAGCAGCAGCCAAAAGTTACCATGCCTTTGGGCTGCTTCTGCCATTGTGGCAGGGTGCATGTGCACGGGACGTCACTGGGACTGAGAGTGCATCTAGCTGATGTCATTTCAGACCGTAAAAACTGTAAGTGGAAAGTGTTCAGATGTATTATATAGTCTATAGAGTCAGTTTTCTTTAGTTTCAGATCCTCTGTCAGCTGCTTAGGTGAGCCCACGGTTGTTGAGTGTACGCAAAACACCATGAGAGGTCTTAAAAGGGTTGCAGAATGTATTATGTTGTGAAAGTGTTTACACTTTAGGCCTTATGTGTCAAAAAACACTAGTGGAGCAAGTAAAGTGGTGTTCAGATTTTGCACAATTTATATTTAATTTTTAACATTTGCAGGAATGTCATATTTAAGTTTGTTCCAAGCAGAAGTGATGTTCACTTATTTTTAGAAAATTGGCTAACAAAGTATGTAGTGAAACAGACTAGTGTCTGTAATTGTAGAACCATAAAATGCTCTGGATAGTTGACCCAAGATATTTGAAGTCATGAAGTCATTTGAAGCAAACAAGAAGGGGCTCAAAGCTGATCCCTGATGTAACCCTACCTGCACCTTGAAACCATTTGTCACTCCAACTGCACACCTAACCACTGTCTCACTATCCTCATACATGTCTTGCACCACCCTAACATACTTTTCAGCTACACCTGACTTCCTCATACAGTACCACAGTTCCTGTCTTGGCACCCTATCAAATGCCTTCTCTAGATCCACAAAGACACAATGTAGCTCCTTCTGACCTTCTCTCTACTTCTCTACCAACACTCTCAACGCAAAATCTGCATCTGTGGTACTCTTTCTGGGGATGAAACCAAACTGCTGCTCACTGATCTGGACCTCTCGCCTTATACCTCTGTAGTTACTGCAGCTCTGCACATCACCCTTGTTCTTAAAAATGGGGACCAGTACACTGCTTCTCCACTCATCAGGATTCCTCTCACTCTCCAGGATTTTGTTAAACAACCTGGTTAAAAAGTCCACTGCCTTCTCTCCTAAACATCTCCATACCTCCACAGGTATGTCATCTGGACCAACTGCCTTTCCATTCTTCATCCTTTTTAAAGCTGCCCTCACTTCCACCTTACTAATTCTCTGCACTTCCTGATCCACTATCTCTCCCCCCGTTGTCCTCCTCTCTCTCTCGTTTTCTTCATTCATTAGTTCTTCAAAGTACTCCTTCCATCTACTCAACACTCTCTGTTCACTCACTAGTACATTTCCCTCTCTATCCTTTATCAGCCTAACCTGCTGTACATCCTTTCCAGCTCTAACTCTCTGTTTAGCCAAACGATACAAGTCCTTTACTCCTTCTTTACTGTCCAGCCTCTCATACAGCTCATCAGAGGCCTGAGCCTTTGCCTTTGCCACCATTCTTTTTCGCTATGCGTCTAGCCTCACAGTACTCCTGCCTACTTCCTTCATCTCTCTGGATATCCCACTTTTTCTTAGCTACCTTCTTCTTCTGAATAGTCTCCTGGACTTCCTCATTCCACCACATACCCAGCACCTCTTCATCCCCTCTGTTCCCTTCACCAACATGTCCATTGAAGTCTGCACCAATCACTAATCTCTCCTCTCTAGGGACACCATCTACCACTTCATCCATCTTACTCAAAATTCCTCTTTCTCCTCTAACTGACAACCAACCTGTGGTGCATATGAACTGACCACATTCAAAATTACACCATCAACCTCCAACTTCAGGCTTATGATCCTGTCTGACACTTTCTTTACATCCAGAACACTTTTCACAAGCTGTTGCTTTAGGATTATCCCTACTCCATTTCTCTTCCTCTCTACACCATGATAGAACAGTTTGAATCCACCTCCAATGTTCCTGGCCTTGCTTCCTTTCCATCTGGTCTCCTGGACACACAGAATAGCTACCTTCCTTCTCTCCATCATGTCTGCAAGCTCTCTGCCTTTACCAGTCATTGTCCCTATGTTCAGAGTCTCTACTCTAACCTCCACACTCCTGCCTTTCCTTCTCTCTCGCTGCCTTCTAACCCGCCTTCCTCCTCTCCTCTTTGATGGTCTTCGACCTACAGTAGTCCAATTTCCACTGGCACCCTGCTGGTCAACAGCACAGGAGGCGGTCGTTGTTAACCCGGACCTCGTCTGATCCGGTATGGCAATAATATTTGTGATTCGCATGATAGTTTTGGCACAAGTTTTACGCCGGAGGCCCTTCCTGACGTAACCCTCACCATTTATCCGGGCTTGGGACCGGCACCAGAAGTACACAAAGTACACCCCTAATGGCTGGTTTAATTTCAAATATTTTTCAAATAACTTCTATTAATGGTGAACTTTGACATTAAAGGGTGCACTTTCTTTACAGTTTTTCTACAGAACGGGTGCACTTTATTTAACGCCAGCTGAAGAGATTTGCCCAGAGATCTGTCAATGCTGTAAAACTCTATTATATGAAAAAGACTGGGTATAAATGGCTTATATGGAAGGTTGGTTTCTAAAAAGAAAAAAAAAACAAAGCATGTTTATCTTTACTAATATGCACTGGAATTAGTCCTAAAATTAACAAAAAAATCTTCACTTTTTGGGGGGCTAATACACTTTTTCATTTAATTTTTTAAAGTTTAATGAACATTTCTGATGATTTTTTTAGTATTTACCATGAAGTAAATACTTGAACATAGTGTTAGGCCACAAGCTGAAAATAAACAGCCTCCTTCAGAAGAGGTAACAAGTTACAGTAACCTGGCAAAACGTGGATAATACAGGTATTCTGTATGTGTTCTTGAGGGGATATTTAACACGACAGTTTTCCGATGACATCTACATTATGTAGACTGTGCGGAGTAGCATAGAGATGCTCTCACCCTCAGCCATGAGGAAGAACTAGGCCCTCGCTTATTCACTTATAGTGTAGTTCACAGTATCGTTCAAGTACAAAATAAAACTTGGATGGAGTTGTGTACTCATATTTAAATTTTACTACTTTTACACCTAAAGTATACCTAAAAGTATACTTGTATAAACTAAAAAGTGGGCCAATTTAACAATGAAGTATTGAAATAGTAAACGTGCAAGTGTACACCTAGTACATTGCTATTAATATAATTACTACATAAAGTATACTTGAGAAATATAGTTGAACTTAAGTTTACTTAATAAAATGAGCTATAGGTATACTTTCCTTTGTAAGGGCTATATGTGGAATACATAGATAGTCTGCAGTGGTTCAAAGTTTCATGGGAGTTTAATACCCTGTTTCTTTCCTTCACTAAAAGCCCCAAACAGACTCAGATGCTTTACCATATGAATTACAGTAGTAATAGAATGCAGGGTTTCTGTTAAATGTATTTATTTGCTCGCTTTCTGAGCTCCATGTCCAATACAGTTCCATGCAAAATTTGGGTATTTAAAATATGTTTTTCTGATTTACTAAGTCAAAGTAATTTAACACATCCTCTACAGAGTATACACTTCTGCAGATTTTAATGCACAATTACTTTTTACTTCCTGGAAAAATAAATATAATATAATAATGTGGCCTGTGCAAAAGTTATGGCATATTTTTTGACATATGATTATGTTCCATTTGCAGTGCTGAGAACCAAATTGCTTTCAGCTGCACTAATGCAATACCAAGGTCAAACTGTTTTATGAACTGACTCACACCACTGATCTCCTATTGGCCAAACACAGTCACTGACATTTGCATACACTATCTCTCTCTCGCCATGTTCCCTCTGACTTACAGTACTAAAAAATACGCCTGGATCAGCTTTCAACTGTATACATCATCATTCTCATCATCATTATCGTCATCATCATTACATCATCAGACTGTGTGATGGCTCCTGTGGGGATTCCTCTCTTTACTCTTCTCCTCTTGGCAGGATTAAGAGTGTCAGGAGCTACAGTCTCTGACAGCTTTAAAGAGTGCAGTCAGTTCCTCTACATGCGCACAGCACCCACTGGCATCCGAGGAGGAAACCTAAAGAAAATTTGCCAGCGATATGGAGACAAACCACGCTATGCCACTCTGTACGACAGCAGTCGACGTCTGGCTCTCTATTCAGCCTACACATTCAAGAAATCAGATGGACAGAGGAGGATGGACACTCCATGGATGTATGAACCTCAGGTAGATGAAAGAGTTTTGCTTGTCTTATATGCTTTATTGTGTTACTTGTAGCCAAATTGCACACACAGACTATATGATGTACTACAAATTATGTGGAGTACAATCATTTCATAAAATAACCTGTGATTGAAAACCATGTACAAGGCCATGAAAACTAAATACTGTGGATTTAAAAAGAAACAGTCCACTGTCCAGTTCCACAAAGGGTCCATATCCTGATCTTTTTCACAGTGTCTCTTTATCCTTTAGTATTACACAGGTTGTGCCTTTAATATATATGAATGTATCTAAATGACCTTTGTTCTAGCTGCTCTGTACTGTGCCTTTTTCAAAAAAGCTGAGGGTAAAACATCCCTTAAAGCTTCAGCATGAATGGGTGGAGCTAAGCCACTGTAGTCTGAATTTTCAGATGCATGTAAATACATTGGTTTTAATGACATCACCAAAAAAAAGTTAAAAAAAAACAAACAAACATGTTTGTGAAGCTTAGCTGTAATATTCTCTCGATTGGCCCCTACCAGTCCTGTCCATGTGTCCGTGTTGTGTTGTGTTGTGTTGAGCCCGTATGTTCTTTTTTTTGGTTTTGTAGTCCAGCCCCCTTGTTTAGTGACTCCACCCCTGATTGTTCCCACCTGTGTCTTGTGATCCCTTGTTGGCCCTGTTGTATTTTAGCCCTGTGTCTGCCCTTTGTCTGGACTGGTCTTTGTCTGAACTGTCTGAATTGTTGGATGTATTATATTCTCGTGGTGTTTGGTGTGATTCAGTGTTCATTTCGTCATGTCTGTCCCTCCTGCTCACTGTGTTGGATGTTTGACCCTGGACCGGCTTGACTATGACCCTGGATTTGCCCTTAATAAACGTTGCTTACCTCAGCACGTGCGTCCGCCTCCTCGTTCCCAACTGTTATAAATATATGGACTATGTGGCCTGAAGAGTGAGCAGTACATTTTATACTTTGACACTCTTTACATTTAGCATCAAACTCTTTGATTTCAAAAAGGTGAGGATTTTTGTCATGATACAGGCTCTTTAATAGTTATAAACTTAGTGTGGACTAAAAATTATGTCAAGTCAGTGGTCAGTTAGTGAATATACAGTACTATGCAAAAGATTTAGGCACCTAAAAATTATAATACATTTTTTTCAGTATTTAGTCAGAAATACACTGATAATAAATATAAATAACAATTAATCAATTAATAGTGATATTATGTATGACTTTTTTAACAATGTAAAACTTCTCTTTGTGGAAAGCAGGTAATATTTGTAGTTACCATCTAATACCTGGCTAAGCATTATTAAATTATGTTAAATCAAGTGTACTGGTGATGGAATTTAATAGTTCCATGTGATGGCTGGGGCAGCCAGGAGACATCTAGAACCAAACTTTGTTCTATTTCACAAAGACATGAGGAAACATGTGTTTTTAGATGCAAATACACACTCATTGACAAGATAAATGTCTTTAAATAATGTGCTTGGGTGTCTTTGACTTTTGCACAGAACCATTTTTAAAGCAATGGTTTAAAAAACATACAAAAATCAAATTAAACATTTTACCCCTCACCTCAAATGTAGTCAATCAGACAAGACATGTTTGGTGTCTGAAGTCTGTTTCTTTTGTTTTGTTGTTGAGGTTAATGTGGCTAACAAGTAATAGAAGCTTATGGGCACCAGCTGGCACTGAAGTAAGAAAACCAAAAAGAAATGGAAGCTTGTATCCACACATACACAGTGCTAACTGAGGGCTATAAGTTTCCATTACTTATTAACTACATTAGCCTTATAGCTCCAGTGCAAAACCGAAGAAGCAAACTTCAAACAACAATCTTGTCTTGGCTGAAAATTGTGTAAATTTCATTTTGACCATTTGTACATCTTTTTCATGGTAAACATTTTTTATTCCCTTCCCTCCAGTTAGCCTCTGAGGAGGAGAGTGGAAACATGCAAACACTGCCCCCTAGTGACAAGACTGACCCATTGATTGAGGATAGCCAGGCCATGTTGGAGGACTACGTTGATGCTGTGGAGTATGAACGTGGGCCACTGAACCCAGACCAGCATCAGGCTGACAACCAGGACAAAGCTGCTACCTACACTCTTACTAACGTGGTGCCTCAGATCACTGACTTTGTGGAAGGTTCCTGGACAGCATACACAGACAGAATAAGACGACGACTCAACAACTTCTGCCGAGGTGTTTCGTACGTGGTAACTGGGGTGACAATTTCTGGGTTGACCATTCGTAGAGGTGGGCAGGACCGCATGGCCATCCCTAAGCACCTGTGGTCAGCGTACTGCTGCCCTCGGTATGATCGTAACTCACCATATGAAGTGAGGTATATGTTCCCCTCCTATGCAGCGTATGGACTCAATGAGATAGTGGGCCACAGTGTAGTGGAGGTTTCTCTAAAGACACTGGAGAGCTTTCTGAAGAACCAAACAGGAATGGACAAAAATGTGAGCATATTCCTCAATGGCTGTGTCTCAGAGAACAAATGGAAGAAAAGGAAGAAGAGATAGAAATATTATAACATTGTATGTGACAGTGTTTTAAATGCTTATGTTTCAAAGTTAGAAGAAGCCAGTAGAACATAATCATACGAAACAGTAAGTGCAGCACATGTTTATTTTAATTTGTATTTAATACAAATGTAATTAATTAATTATTATAATTAATAATTAACTTGTATTTGGTATCCATATGTCCCGAAGTACTGTGATGGTGTAAGGTTTCATTCTAAGTTGTAAAATGAGATAAAACTCAGCTGCAAACCAAAGTTTGAAAGTAGTTATAAAATTGTTGCAAATGGACTGTAAGTAAAGTCAGCTGTGCTGGACTGTGTCTCTCTGTGTAGATCATTTCCATTCTTATCATCAGTGTGGAACAATGAAGCCGTGTGTAACATTCTACCACTACTACCTCAGCTTTTTTTTACGTGCCAAGGTAATACAAGCTGAAACTACACCACAATCCAGACTATACTTACTGAAGAAGATTTGTCCTCCGTTTTCACTGGAGTAACATTTTGAAATAAACCTGAAAGCAGTATGACACTTCCACTTTTCTTTTTTGGTGCAGATGTGAAAATACTAACTAATAAATCAACCAAAAATGACCACTAATGTTTTTCTGTCTTCTAGTGAATTCCTCTGTGCTCAACATTTTAAGGAATACATTTAAGAAAGTGAAGAATTTGATTCAAATGTGTAAATCATTTCCACATGTATAAAATAGATTTATATATATTTTTTCAGTGAAAGGCAAGGCAAGTTTATTTATACAGCACACATCATACACAAATAACCACAGCATCAAAACAAAAGAAGGAAATAGAACACACACACACACACACACACACACATATGTACATATTTTATGTGTGTATATATATATATATATATATATATATATATATATATATATATATATATATATATATATATATTGCAAGCGGCCTTCAGATAAACTGTGCATGTTTTGCTTTTAAACTTAATTTATTTAATAAAAAGGGAAAATGTTTTCAACTCCCGTATTTTATCATCAATAACATTAGTTTCAGATATTTAGATTAAAATGTGTATAATTTACAAATTTGGTAGTAAGCAAGATTTTCATCATAGGTGAATAAACATTATGAAAATGTTGTTATTGTGTTTGAATGCTATTCTTTATTGTGTCAGTTGCATTTGATTTTTTGATATCAAGCAGGCTGCTGTTGTGTGGTGTGTTTTATCTTGGCACGGCCATCTTTGTGCAAATGTGTGAATCCTGTTTACAACAGAGGGTTCATCATCATCATCATCATCATTATCATCAATCTGATAACAGAGAAAATTTATTTGATTACTTTTTTAAAAACATGGACAATTGATTTCCATTAGGTAGCCTGCAGGAAGAGGCCTGGGAAAAAAGAAGAGTGTTTAATCTGTACTTAAAGACGACCGAGTAGAGTATAACAGTTTGAACATAAATAAAATGTCACAGCAAATTTAATGGAGTTACATACAGAGGGACAGTAATGACCAAGTTACATCTCATTACAAGAAAGCTTTGGTTACACTGTAAAACATAATAATTGCACTTAATTCTTTGGTTTACTTCACTAATTTGTAAAAAATTCTAATATAAATATAGTAACATGTATCATTTCTTGTATAATCTTCAGTTACTTGAGATAAGATCAGTTAATATGGATAAGCCCTGCAGACTGAAGAGTCTTTCGCTCAAAAAGCTTCCAAACACTCTTAGTGGTTTTGTTGGTTTCACTGCTATTTAACACTTACTTGTTTAGTTTGGATGCATTTTACTCATTTTCATTATAATGATTGGGCTGAGTTACTAACCTTACTCACTGCAGAAGTGAGGATCACTGAAAATTAGAAAGTAACTCTAACTCAGATATAAAGGTATTAAAGCTTGAACCTGTTAAATAACTTGAATGATTTTTTTAAAGTCAGCTAATTTAAGTTTACAATGTAGGCTCATTTCCATATCTTCTCTCTTTCTCTCTCTGAACTTGCACATGCCACTCCTCTCTCTCTCTCTACATGTACAGTAGTTTCTAATCAGTAGGAGCAGTAGGTGTGAGCAAAGGTAGAGATGTCGTCTCTTTCTCTGCTCTCTGCTCTTCTCCTTCTATCTTCTCTCCTTCAGGCCAGTGTGGATGAATCTTTTAGGGACTGTTCTCAGTTCCTCTACCACCAGAGACCCCCCCGGGGCGTGCGGCTAGAGGGTCTTCACACTATCTGTCAGCGCTATGACGATGAGCCACGCTACGCAACCCTGTATGATCCTGCCCGCCACATACCTCTCTACTCTGCCTACACATTCAAAGGCTCCACTGGAGAGAAGACAGACAGTCATCCCTGGATGTATGAACCACAGGTAAAACAAATCCAACTCTTTAAGCTTATGGCTTAGTAACCCAGTGATTTTGCATTGTTTTCTATGTAGTTACTGAATGTTAATCACTACTATGGAGTTGGTCCCCCTACGTAGCTATAACAACGTCCACTCTTCAGGAAAGCTTTCTACAAAAATTTGTAATGTGTCTGTGGGACATTTGGGCCATTGATCCAGAAGAGCATTTGTGAGGTCAGACACTGATGTTGGACAAAAGGGCCTGGCTCACCATCTCAGTTCTAGTTCACCCGAAAAGTGTTCAATGGGGTTGAGGTCAGGGTTCTGTGAATGCCACCAAACTCAACCTGCCATGACTTTATGGACCTTGCTTTGTGCACTGGGGTTCAGTCATGCTGGAATGGAACCGGGTTTTCCCAAATGTTAGAAGCAATGATCTGTCCAACATGTCTTGATGTGCTGAAGCATTAAGATTTCCCTTCACTGGAGCTAAGGGGCCTAGGCCAATCCCTGAAAAAACCTATAGCATTATCCCTCCTCCACCAACCTTTACAGTTAGCACAATGAAATCAGGCAGTTAATGTTCTACTGGCATTCACCAAACCCAGACTTGTCCATCAGACTAACAGATAGAGAAGCGTGATCCACAAAGTACGTTTTCACTGTTCCAGAATCCAGTGGTGGCGTGCTTTACACACACACACACACACACACACACACACACACACACACCCAAGCCCCCCTTCTTTTTGTCATTGTGGATTTTGATCCTAAGCTTGTGTGTAGCAGATGTTTCTTCCAGAGGTAATTTGGAACTGTTTAGTAAGTGATTCAACAGAGGATAGGCACTGTGCACTTCAGCACTCTGTGTCCTTACTCCGTGAGTTTGAGTGGTCTACTGCTTCATGGCTAAGCTGTTGTTGCTCCTAGGTGCTTCCATTTCACAGTAACAACACTTACAGTTGACAGCGGCAGATCTAAGAGTACAGAAATTCTAAAATATGTAAATGAAAAAGGTGAATAAAAATCAGGTCTCAATTAACAATATTCATTTTAACACATCAAATACAGCATGTAGTTTACTAGATATGAATTTTGAGAGGTTCTTATCTCTTTTTATGGCTAATATCTCTCTTTTTTTCTCTCTTGCGCTCTCTCTTTCTCTCAGCTCTTAAGCACATCAGAAACAGGAAACATGCAGCCTTTTCGTCAAACTGGAGCTGACCAACATTTGGAGCAGACTCAGGCTGTATTAGCTGACTATACTGATGCTTTAAGCTATGAGCGTGGTCAGCTCACCCCAGATCAGCACCAGTCCAGCCCAGCGGACAAGGCTGCCACCTACACCCTAACTAATGTGGTGCCCATAACCGGAGAGTTTCTCCGAAACCACTGGGAACCATACCTGGACACCATCCGCCAGCGCCTTAACAACTACTGCCGCGGCACGGCCTACATAGTGACCGGAATCACTACTGCTGGACGTGCTATACGAAGGGGCAACATCAACCGAGTGACCATTCCCAAACACATCTGGTCTGCTTATTGCTGCCCTGACTTTGATCCTGGTGTGCCATATGATGTTCGCTATAAGTTTCCCTCTTATGCTGTGTATGGCCTAAATGATGTTCTAGATAACTATGTTAATGAGGTTTCACCAAAAAGGCTGGAAGCACTGGTTAGAAGAGAGATGCCAGTGGATCAAGACTTTCAGCTCTTTCACAGTAACTGTATACCAGCGGTGTAAATATGCAGATTATAGAAACATGTATTCCTTGCTTCAATAATAGTTCAATTAAATACCTTCAATTAAATGCCTGGTTATGTGTTCATTTGTTTAAAATGTGCTACAAAGAAAATTTTACTCAGCTATTTACCCTGTTGCTAAAATATGTGCATTTGGAAGTTTAATGTAACATTGTGTAGACTGTAAGTACTGAACGTCTTGAATGATTACAAAAATAAAGATTTGTGAATAAGTCTCTGAGCTCTCTATTAACAGTGACAATTACATATTGGCTTATCCATACTGTCAGTATCAAACTGACAAACTGACAAAGTGACAGAAATGATTGCAATAGTCAGTACCTCTATCTGTACGCCTGGGGATAAATAAGGTTTAAAAAAAGAGCATTTGTGTGTGTATGTGTCACGTCCTGGGCGCTGAGGTGGTTGGTGGAGTGAGGCTCTTTGAGTGAAGAGATATGTATGTTTGTATGTTTGTATGCATTAAGTCAAGAAGTGTAGACACTGTTAGAAATAAGGTCCTGCCTTTATTAGCAGCTCATATTTTTATTACAATATATTGTTCCTCTGAGATGGACTGGTGACCTGTCCAGAGTGTTTCCTGCCTCCTGCCCAATAACCACTGGGATAAGCTCCAGCACCCCCCATGACCCAGAAGGATAAGCAGCTTAGAAAACATGTATATTTTCTAAGCTACACACACACACACCCCTATATATGTGTGTGTGTGTCTGTGTCTCTATGTGTGTGTGTTTCGCTCCTGCTATAAAGTTATCTGCAAAGTGTAATGTCCATATTTTTAGCTGTTTAACATCTTTGTATATTTTTTCAACTTTTATTGCCATTCTTTTCATTTCCGTATCTATTTAGCATTAGCTAGTTGTTAGCTTCGTTTGTTATCATGGCTCAGGAAAGCTTGAGTCAGTTGGGGAGGGGCGTCACTTCAGCTCTCTTTCAATGAGTTTCAGCATGAGTTGCTTTACATCATGCAACGTAAGTGCAATTTAGTTACATATAGGTTTCACCATGTAAATCCAGTCCAACATTAAAGCAAACGTTTTAATAGATTAGCCATTAGAAATTTTTAAATGATAAAAAAATGATTATATCATGTTATAGGCTTTGAAGATTCCATAAAGAATGAAACTATGAATGGTTATAATAGATGAGATGCATTATCAATATAGAGGAAGGTTAACAGATGTCAGTGTTAATGGATGTTCACAGATCAAGTGAGCCTCAAGTATGTTGTTAAGAAATTGGATCAATCTATCAGTCATAGGTGAACAATGTCTGTACCTATAATTATTTTAGTGGAGCATGTCATCATGGGCCTTTCTCAATGCTGCGGACCTCCTCTCCTCCACCCCCAGGTAGTTATGCCAATAACTTGGCCAGTTTGGATTATTTACTAAATAAAAAATAAGACTGAGATAAAATAAGTTTGTAAAGTTTGTAAAAAGCGGAGTAGACCCATGCTTGCAGATTGTAGAAACAAAGCATTTGAAATTCACTATTTCATATAAATCAGCTCTTCATATTTCCATGTCAAACTATTCTTTCATTAATTCATTCATACGTGTTCATGAAGTAGTCAAACACCCTAGTCTGTCTTTTTCATACACTGAGAATGCAGTGATGAGTTGATCAACTGGGACCAAAGGTCCCCTTCTGGTTTGCATACTGGAGTAGATTATAGCAGAGTGAAGCTGATGTATGAATGTGCCTTTATTCGTTCATAGTGGGATAGTATCTAGAGTAAGAGTGTGCAAGTACAGACAGCATACACTGGCTGACAGAGAACCATAATAAAACTCCATCCAAGAATTTAGAGCTTTTTTAACTCACCATTTTGTCTTTTCAGGTAGTTGTATATCATGATAAAGTTCTGGGCTCATATTTTTTTGGTAACTGCTGTTGCATTGCTTCTAGCGGGGCTGCCAGTGAAAGCTACGGTGGAGCAGATTCTTTCTCCAGAATGCCGTGAGTTCCTGTACATGGGCACAGCACCGGTGGGGCTGGAGGACCACTCACTGGTTAAAATCTGCCAGCGCTACAACAACAAACCTCGCTATGTCACCCTGTACAACACCAAGGACCATGTGCCAGTCTACTCAGCCTACACCTTCAAACGCTCCGACGGAGAGAAAAAAGTAGACGTGCCTTGGATGTATGAGCCTCAGGTGAGTGACATCTTTTATTCATGGCGTTTTTAAGTCCTTGAGTCCTTGCTTGTTCTTTTCTGTAGTGACAGCATGAAACACAGGAGCAAAATATTAAAATGTCATAGTTAATGAAAATATCTCTATCTACTAAGATCACAGAGTTTTTTACATTGGAATTTGGAATTTTTTAGATTACAACTTCTTGTTCTGGCTGCTACAGTGCTTATTATACGCAATGTTTAACAGGATTATACAATAGAGCTATATACAACGTGCATAATTACACTACGGGCAATATACTCATAAAAAGAGTTCTTTGGAGCAATGCCACAGAAGAACCACTTTGGGTTTCCTAAAGAACCCTTTAGGTGGAACCATTTTTGTACTGGAAATAAGTATGTGTGAATAACCTTAGTGTAAGTGTAAAGCACCTCCACATTAAATAACTTATTTTCAAAAGTGTAGATGTAGGCTGGAACTGATGACGGTTTCTCAAAGACAAAACATTTCTATGTCTCTTTCATTCTGTCTCAATGAGCAGCTATCCACGTCCTCAGACACGGGGGAAATGCAGCAGTTCCCGCGTGGCTATATGCACCAGAACTTTGAGGATGCTCAGGCTGTCCTGGAGGACTATGCCAATGCTGTTCTTTATGAGCGTGGACATCTAAACCCTGATGAACACCAGGCCAACCCTGACGACAAAGCGGCCACTTACACACTGACCAATGTGGTCCCGCAGGTCCGTGAGTTCCACAGAGGCCAATGGAAGGCCCAGGAGCACATCATCCGCCGCAGACTCAACAACTACTGCAGGGGCACGGCCTACATGGTCACCGGCATCACCTCCTCTGGCAACATGATCCGCAGACATAACATCGGCCGGGTGGCTGTGCCCACCTACCTGTGGTCAGCCTACTGCTGCATTGACTACGATCACAATGCACCATATGACGAGCGCTACAAATTCCCTGCCTTCGCCCACTATGGACTCAATGACAAAGAAAACAATCAGATCTTGGAGCTGTCGGTCCCCAAGCTGGAAGAGTTCCTAAAGAAGTCTACTTTTGTTGACAAGAACTTCCAAATATTTGTTGATGACTGTGTGCCCCCTGGATCGGCCTCTGTCTAGTCATGCTGTATAAATTGTGCCTCCATATAAATCACATACATTACTTAATGACAACAGGCAATATTTAACTAGCTAATTGCAAATATACATTGATTTATACTGAATGATGTCCCATAAGAAGTTTTCCCAAAGCAGATATGTGAATGTATGTTTTCTTGCAAAAAGACGGCTTCTGCTGGAGCACTTGTGCTGAAATTGTACTGTTTAAATCATCAATTAAAATTTCACAATCTGCCATCCTTATTCTCAACACATCCTCATGTTCACAGGCATACATTACAGAAGATCATTTAGCAGTGCATTATCACTAGCCATCACTAACTATTGCTTTAAAAACACACAAAATATGGATAAACGTTATACGTAAAACTGTAAATTTAGAGCCATACTTGGTCTTAAGTGGTAGCATTATTTTTATTACATCAATCAAAATAAAAGCCTTCATTCAAAAGAACAAGAACATAATTATTATCAAAACACTTCTTATAAGATGTGAATTATTTCATCTCATAAACACAGGAATGTATGACTGCATAGAATGCAAACTAAGTTAGTGGTTTAAACTTGACTAGGTCCAGGCTGACAATCCTCACTCCTGTAACTTAAGAATAACTCAGTCAGTTTTTACTTTTTCCTTGATGTTATTGAATAATAAGCCTTAGGCCATAGTGAACTTGGTAAGGTGTACCTTTATGGCAGTTTAAAAGTTTCACTATTGCTTCTTGTTCAGTTACACTCATACTATACTGAATAATTCATTTGCCCATTGTGTCTTTTTATATACAATACTAAACCAGAGAAGACTAAGGCACATGAGTATGCCACATCATAAACTATCTTGAACACAGCGTGGATTAGAGAATCAGTGTTCTAGCCTAAATATTGTTTTTTTCTGTCAGGTCAAACAGTCTTTATAAATATGTTGGGCTTGGAAAACCATGAAAATCATAAGACGTGTAGTAGTTAAAGTGATAGAGAAGAAATTCAAGGTTGCATACAGAATGACCACAAGATAATGGGCACTAAATGCATAACACCTGAATGTCTCTAAGAAGACTTAAGAACACTGGTAAGTCTATCGGCCATAGGAGCCATAGTGATATTCTCTTAGCCAAGCAATTAAACTGCTCAAATTTCAGTTTGCTTATGATTTACATACACACCTGCAGACTACTCCGGCCTTCAAAGTACACCTCTGATAACATTCAAAATAAGCCAATGGTTGTATGTTCCCTCCACCTCTGAGGAGTACACTCATTGCTAAATAGTATAGACTGCCTACAGAGATAGTAAGAGGACAAGTGACAGTAGATTTTACATATGCTTCTGTCATTTTACCTGTAGCTCTGGAGCAGGGACACGACGGACCTAGGCTGAGAATATCTGAAGACATTTGAAAATAAATAGAAAAGAGCTGGAACTGAGCTGGTTATCATGAGGCGCAATCTCTTACACTGTGTCTTGTACACAATTTTACTGGTCCAGCTGTTCCTTCTGAGTGTGCACGTAAATGCTGGGGTTGTGGATGACTTCAACCATATTGAACGCTGTAAGGACTCTCTCTACATGGGCACTCCGCCTCGAGGCTACCTTAGCAACTCTCTGAAGAAGATATGTCAACGATATGAAGACAAACCCCGCTTCGTCTCCCTTTATGACCCCCAGAAACACATCCCTGTGTACTCTGCCTATACTTTTAAGAAGTCTGATGGGGAGAAGAGAGTGGACTTTCCTTGGATGTTTGAACCACAGGTGAGTGAGTCTGTCACTTCTGTGCATACATTAGTACAATCAGGAAATTCAAGTTGAAAAAAAGTGAGTAAAGAAAAATAATGTTCATGCCTGCTTGTTCCCTGTGGTGCTTTTCACTTCATTTAATTACATAGTTAAACATATATTTAATATGCATTTCTTATATTTTAATGTACAGTTGAATGCAAAAGAATAGCCCTGGTCAACTATGATGTTTTGTTAACTTTCTAAGTAAAAATAAGTACAACATCATCTACAAGGAGCAACGTTAAATATTCTTAAACACTGCATTTTTGTATTTGGGAGTTTAACACACTGAAAAATTATAAAATGTGTAGAACAATATTTTTCCCCAATATGTTAAATTGAGCAAATAAACAGCATTAAATATTATTATAAACAGTATTAAATGTATTAAAATGTGCAGAAGTGTATTCTTTGTAGAGGATGCGTTAACTTATCTTCACTTGGATAATTATATATATATATATATAATATAATATAATATAATATATATAATATAATATAGTTCCGTTGTGCTTTTATTCAGGTTTCAAGGGCATTCATTTTTTACATTGAACTTCCCATTTATTTAACTTTTTTTCCATAGCCATACATTCCATATGTTTCCATGGATCCATTTTCTTTGGTGGACATCATCCAGTCATCTTTTTATTTATGTTTTGAGGTCATTTAATCCCTCTGACACTCATTTTTACCATGTGTTTCTCTGTGTGCAGTTGGCTTCTGACAAGGGCAGCAGTAATATGGAGCCCTTCCCCCAGTCCTCTCACATGCATAAAAACTTTGAAGACACGCAGGCTGTGCTGGAGGACTATGCTGACGTGGTGCAGTACGAACGTGGCCAACTGAACCCAGACCAGCACCAGGCCGACCCACTGGACAAAGCTGCCACTTACACCCTCACTAACGTGGTGCCTCAGATTAAAGAGTTCAGCATTGGGCCTTGGGCCATACATGAGCAGCTCATCCGCAAACGCCTTAACAACTACTGTCGTGGAACTGTCTACATCATTACAGGGGTCACGACCTCTGGCAACATGATCCGCCGTGATAACTTGGACCGCGTGGCCATTCCTGAATATATGTGGACTGCTTACTGCTGCACCGACTTTGATCATAATGCACCTTATTCAGTGCGCTACAAGTTCCCAGTGTTTGGTGCATATGGACTTAATGACCGTGTCAATAACAACATGGTGGAGGTTCCTGTTAAGAGTTTGGAAAAGTTTCTGAGGGGTAGAATGGATGTGGACAAGAACTTCCAGATCTTCTATAATGACTGTGTGGCTGACTAATAAGGTGTTATCAAATTATATAATCTGCCAATGCATTTGCCATTATATAATCACAGGCTGTGATGCTAATACTAATGAGTGTATTTTTGGTGGCATATATTCTCTATATTTGAAGTGTCTCATTACGAATTGCTGTAAATCCATCCATAACCATTTCAGATATAATGAAGTTGAAAAGAAAAACAGTTGAGGTTTAATGCAAAACACACTTATATTTCCCTACTTAAGGTGGTATTAATAATGATATAGCATTGATATGTCTTGTATGTGCAAAGACCCTTTCAACAATGTATAGTGAATAACATACATAAATAAAAGTCATCTATTTTATAATCAACATAAATTTTATATAACATAGATGTTTATAAACAATCTATTTTATAATTGCTTTTATAAGTTTAATAATAAATGTTACTTTGATTAGTGCAATTTTCATATATTATATAGGTTGAATGGAGTCAATGTCACATTATTTTATATATTTTATGTCCAACTTTGGGAAACTGGCTTTGGCAGCCTGTGCAAAGTTATAGTTGCAAGTTAATTTTTTCCTCACAAGTACTTCTTTCAACATGTTTGTTCAAGCGTTGGCAACTTGCTCAAATAAGACATGTCTCAAAAAATTCTAACCCAATATAACAGTCATGTTTGCCTTTGATCACTAGCTGCATTTGCATGTTTGCCTGTAAAACTGTACCACATGATATGAATGAAAGGTATCAGCTTTTCTCTTTCTCTTATCATAAACTTTCTCCACTTTAAGATGTGACAAGGTTTTCTACTCTAAGCTGAACACTATTAACACAACTGTTTTCCTGTGGGATTTTTTGATAACTATTACAGATCCTGCCTAAAAAGCCCTGTAAATTTTGATCAATAAATGTAGATGTTAATGTGGTTAGTCAATAAACCTACTGATTACAGCTTCAGTGTCCATGATTTAGCCTCCTAAAAATAAGTGTGGTAAAGTTGCAATTACGTAATGTTAATATAAATGTGGTGAGTGAAAGTGGACTGTATTGACCAGAAGAGGGCACAAGAGCCTCAACTTGCAGTGACAGTCAGGGATCCCTGAAACAGCACTGCAGCACAGCTCAAGCTGTTATACTACAGTCTGTTTGAAATTATTTCTAATAGTACTTAGTTTAATGAACTCAAGAACAAATTTGATTTTTTTCCTTTACTATTTTCAAATGATGATTTGATTCTACTCTGGTACGTTTGTAGGGGAAACACTTTGCTACTAATTTTCTTTTGCGTATTGTAGTACGTTTTGTTGGTGACATCGTTTGTACTGTTAATCATTTTACTTTTGACCAAAAGTGGATAGCAGAAACTTGACAGATGTTAGATGTACTAAGAAGTTCTGCTGTAGTACTGCAGACACTTTAAAAAGAAGGTTCTTTAAGGTATCTTTAGTAAAGACAATGATTTTATTTAGAAACATGAGTTCTATATAGAACCCTCTCATGCTTAAATGGTTCTTCAGATTGATGTTGAATGTGTTGTATATGGTTCTATATAGTACCAAAAAAGGTTCTTTAACAGCAGAACCCTTTTGGTGTTATATAGAACCATATATAACAATCTCCACCAATCTGAAGCACCACTTCACCATGCAAAGAACCATTTAAGCATGAAATGGTTCTACACTCACGCTTCTAAACAGAACTACTGCCTTTACTAAAGAACCTTTGAAAAAACAGCTTTTTTTAAACTGTGTAGCTTAGCTCAGTACTTTAGAAGATTTTTTAGTACTTTAGAAGACCTGGTACTTTCACTCAAGTTGTTCTTTGGAGAAGTGTTTTTATTTCACCAAGTTGAGTGCAGGTTAATTCCACTCTGCTCCTGCATTTAGACAAACTCACACAAGGCCCCCTTTAGCCGACATTGGCTATTTATGCTGAAACCAATGAGATATTAAGAACAGAACTGCATCACATTAATTATCAGAATTACATTTTTGTTTGTGGCAAACAAAGATTATAGAAGGAGCACTGATCTAGAGAGCTCACTCGCTTCCATGCCACCCAGCCCTGCCTCTGCAAAGACTTTTTATCCAGGGCAGGGCCATAGTAGTGGGGGTCCATGATTAACAGGTAGCTCCCCTGTTTCGCAGTGCACACTCCCAGAATGCCCTTAGAGGAGTTGTCCCTGTCCCCACCCATCATTACAGGAGACCCACGGGTGAGGAAATGATGGTGAAGTTCCTCCGCAGCTTGCTCAAGCTCTGACCCACCACTCCGCACATGTGAGATACGGCAAGGAACATCATAAAGTTGGTCAAGCACCAGAGCAGCTTCACATGTTCCTATCCATTCTCTGGAGCCCAAGAAGGAAGATGGCTTATCTCCTACGGTGATCAGAGCTTGCTGGATTTCTGCTAGACTTGGGGGGAGTCTGGTTCCAGGCCGAGATCCACTGAACAACCATGAGCACATGGTCTGAACAGTCCTGTATCCACAACCCCAACCTCTGTCATCCTGCCCATCACAGCCATAATGGTAGTACAGACATTCTCCTGATATCAGAGAACATCTGCAACCGTCTGCCAGCGGCTTGGACAGTCCATCGTGGGCATTTTTCACTAAAGTCTCTTTCAAATTGCTTCCGATTGCCACTTTCTCCTGTCCACATAATCGCTCTCCCCAGTCTATCAGCTCACTGGTCACTTCGCTGGTCTTCTCCATGAACTAAAGAACGACTCAAAACGCGACTACAGCTTTTACATGTACAAACATAATGAAATCAATGTGTCCTCTCTTACATACATTTCAGCATACAAGAAACATGTCCACAGTTTTCTTTCTTGTTTCGTGAATTAACAGAGAACCTGCACCATTACACCGCCTCTGGGACGAAGTGTCCGTCAACAAAAGCCGTCCCTAGTTTTCAACAGCGCGTTCTTAAGAGTTCCGCATTCAAAGCGTTGACTGTTTGAGAAGCGCCCTGCTTAGTTTATTTACACTTCGACACATAATATATTGCAAATGCGCTAAAATGATACAAGTGCTGTACTCAATCATTTTGTGTGCTGTTGTAGCCTGTGGGCTCCGACCTGTATACAAAAGTCTGAATACCGGCTCTTCTCCCTCTTCTGGAAAGTTCGAGAAGACGCCAGAGAAAGAGTCTTCACTCAGTAAAAGCGACTATTATAGTTCACACGACGAGTCCGACAAAATATTCTCCGGATATTCGTTCTCAAAAGTGGAAAATGCCTCAGATAATGGGGGTCTAATTGTGAAGTGTGGAGAGAAAAACTGGAGGATAGTGGTGAAGAGAAAGTACTTCGGACGCGGCCTTCCTTTCTCACCGCGGTCCGTCCGGCTCGGTGAAGATGGCGGCGCTGCTGTAGAGTGCAGGCCTCAGACAGACTTTCTCACCGCCTCTCTGATGATCATTTCTGCAGGTTTACAAGACTGTGGTAGCGAGTCTTGGGTAAGAAATGACAAACAACCAGCACGAGCTGGGTTATTCCACAGTTGTGGTGCCGTTAGCCCTCTTTTGTTTATTTGCTTAGTCTAAGTAACATGCAGGTAACCCCTCAGACCTGTGTTAGACCACCACTACCCTGGTTTCTACGAGGTTTGCTGAAGGTGGATTAATTGAGTAACAGTGGATAGCTTTTAGCATAAAATTAGAAGAAAAAAAACCCACAATGTGGTTAACTTCTGAATGAGGGCATTAAGGACTTAATGGTGTCTGAGGCAGACAGAAACACTGTTTTCAAAGTGCTGTAGGTTTGAAGTTATTTATCTAAATCATGCGTATAGTTTGTTGTGAAGGGTACTTTGCCTGTGTTTTAAAATGTGTTTTACATACATATTTGTAAATGTAAGTATTTGCTGTTTGTTTTTAGAAGTGATTCAAAATGGAAATCTACATCATTAAGCTCAGAGGTGGGTAGAGTAGCTGACATCCACCTTCACGCGAGTAACATTAAAAGTTCTTGTGCTTTGTAAATGTTCTCTATGTAATTTTTGGGGATTTGGAGACCTGTCTGGTGGAGATGTGTAATTCCATGCAACACGCAGCAGACAGTTTGTCACTTTAGTCGTGCTGGACTCCTTCCCCAAGCGGATCAGTATGATAACTGCGAATCCTTTGAAAAAGTTTTCAAAGAGAACCCAGTCAAAACTTTGTGAACGTGTCTTCTGAGAATGGGAGTGAGTTCTCTACTGTTGTCCTCATATCTTTAGCAGTTCTATGTTGCTTTTGCATTTGAGACCTAAGCATCAAGCTGGACCTTCTTTCTGAGTCTGTGCTTGTGACATTATGAAAAGATGTATGACATGGTCAGAAAAACTCCCACAACATCCTGCATCATAGCTCTGACTACTATGTCAGGAAAAACTACTAGTGTACCAAGTTTCCTCTAGAGCAAAACTGAAAAGTCAATGGTGTGAGCAGTTGTAAAGCTGTACAGATGATTTCACCGGTGTCGTACATTGAAATAAAAAAAAAGAAGAAATTAGTAGCTGTGATGAAAATATGACCAATTAAAAAAGGAGAATGAAATGATTACAATTTGAGAAAAGGAAAGTTAAAATGCATCAGGTTCTTAAATTCGGTGCATAAAAGAGAGTGCATGTTACTAGTTACTGCCCACCTCTGATTAGGTTACTGTAAGCATGGGAAACAGATGACCAGCACTTTTACCTTGCTTTGAGATCTTTAGACAAATTGGTGCGTAATTAAAACATTATGAGACAAATTGATGCATTAATCAACACGTTATTACATTTTTTTCCCTTTTAATTTTCAGGTAAATGGTGACTGGCTCATCTACTCCAATAAATTGGTGTTTTCTTCTGGTGCTTTTCTCACCATGGATGGCGTCCTGCTATTCAGACGCACTCCTTCTGTGGTTCCCATTGAGTGCCATTATAAAAGGTTGGCTGTGTTTTAGGTGTACGATAACCATGTTCTCTTCCCACTGTCTTGACAGAAATTCTGCTCGTTTCTATCTTTTTGTATCTCGCACAGACGGTTTAGGGTGGGTGCAGAACCCCTTAGCCCTACCTGGTTACCTATGACCTCCACTATAGAAGCAGCTGGATTGCTGCACTTCTCTTTACACGTTGTTAAAGGTGATCTACCAGTTGAATCTTACTGTTTACATGTTATGTTTTGACCATATTTTGTGCTTATCCCCAATTTTAAGTGATCACATATAAAAATGTTCATATCTCCTTCTCAGCTCATAATGGCCCAGATTCATAAAACACGGTGGCGCATTTTCTGCGGCTATAAGAACAAATAGTGTGGTGCTAACTCGTTAGCTCATTCATAAATGAGGATTACTGGTGTGGTCTTCCGCCTGCGTGATGTGAGGCTTGGCTGCAGTATTGTCTAACATATTGTGGAATCCATTCATAATCCCACATAATCTCTCAAAAAATAATTGCCGAAGCACTTCTAGTAAGAAGATAATGTGGATTAAATGATGTTTTCTGTGTTTCAATGTTTAGTCACACATGCAACAAAAGTCAAACACACAGTTAATTATCCAATTTAGTTAAGAGACATTTTGATCTGTTTGGACTGAACATCATGACCAGCCTTGTAACTGCCGTTGTAAGAGTATAGAAGAGAAAAAGACTTGGTCAAGCATGATTTCAGGTTGGCAGATTTAACTGGTACGGTACTTAAAACAGCATCTTCCTGCACCAGATTCACTGTTTGGTGAATCCCTCATCTGTGTGTGGAAAATATGTTTAGCTTGCATTTCAAATAAGTAAAGAATAATTTGATATGTTTAGATTCTAATTACATATTACTGTAATTATAATGAATGAATGGATAATGAATGAATTATTATTATTATTATTAAACTGACAAATAATGACAAATATTCTGTGCAAATGTTAGGGTCCCTGCAAAGTATGGAAAATTGTGGAATTCGAATTTAGTAAGTTCCTGGTCTGGATAATTATGGAAAAGAGAAATGGGAAAATGTTTTTGTTTTCTAATATGTAAAATTCATCATTTCTAAAAATAAATTGATCATACTAGCAAGATATTTTTCATGGCATTTGGAGCAGGCAGACAGTGTAGCCAAAATGTTTACCATGTACCACTGCGTGAGAGTGTGGGTCAGAGTCAGTTTGTCGTCGAAAATAAGGCAAGGAGTATGGTGTGTGACTAAACACACAGAGCTGCGTCTACTTCTGTATGCCACAGCTTGCAAGACAGTTCTGCCTCAAGTGCCTTGTAACTGTAGCAAATCTGAACACCTATGAACAAATTAGTTTCAATGAAAATGTGGTAATGACAAGAAAATGTCTTTTAATTGCATATATACATGGCAACACAAATAACCAAAACAAGCAGTGGAGACGTGTTCTCTGGAATGATGAATTAAGCTTCTCCGTCTGGCAATCCAATGGATGAGTCTGGTTTTGGTGGTTGCTGGGAGAACGGTACTTGTGTGACTGCATTGTGCCAAGCGTAAAGTTGGGTGGAGGGGGATTATGGTGTGGGGTTGTTTTTCAGGAGTTGGGCTCGACCCCTTAGTTCCAGTGAAAGGAACTCTTAATGCTTCAGCAGACCAAGAGATTTTGGACAATTTCATGCTCCCAACTTTGTGGGAACAGTTTGGTGACGGCCCCTTCCTGTTCCAACATGACTGCGCACCAGTGCACAAAGCAAGGTCCATAAAGACATGGATGAGCAAGTTTGGTGTGGAAGAACTTGACTGGCCTGCACAGAGTCCTGACCTCAGCCAGATAGAACACCTTTGGGATGAATTAGAGCTGAGACTGAGGTCAGACACCTCAGTTGAACGAGAAGACCTGGTTCTCACAAAAGCGCTTCTGGAAGAATGGTCAAAATTCCTATAAACACACGTCTAAACCTTGTGGAAAGCCTTCCCGCAAGAATTGAAGCTGTTGTAGCTGCAAAGGGTGGGCTGACATCATATAACCCTATCCATAAACCTATGGATTAAGAATGGAATGTCACTCAAGTTCATATACGTTGGAAGGCAGACGACCAAATACTTTCGGCAATATAGTGTATTTAGAAGTTTGTCATTTTAAGTCTGGAAAATTATGGAATTAGAAATGTAGAATAGAAGTAAAGAGTAGAATTTTAAGATGTTATAGTTTTTCTCGTACAAACATTTTCTGATAAAGTTTGTTTTTTAGTTGTTGTTCATTGATTTAAAGTTTGAAGTCAGAACTTTTTTCCCTTAAAATTTATAGCTTTGTTCTGAGTATTTTTTTTTTTTTTTTTTTGTCTTTGTTTTCTTACCTGTCCAGTTTCGTTTGGCTCCTGCTTGGGGCACTGGTGAAAGTATCGCAGAGTTAAATGACACCATTGCTCTGATCACCACCACAGTGATTTTATGAACATTTAATTTTTACTGTGGCACATGTTTTGCTTGGCATAGCATTGTTACTACCGTGTTTTGTGAATCTGGCCCAAAGTGTCTATGTTGACATGAGGAAGGAGAGATTTGCACACAAATGATTGTAGTTGATTTTTTGTCTCACCTCAGATGGCAGTGGCTCTGCTCATCAGTCCACTCAATTCCAGCAGGGACAGCCATTGCTCCTGGAAGCAGCAGTATATGCCCCATTGCACCCTCTTTTACGAATCTTTGTGGACAACTGTGTGGCCACTGCTAATTCCGACCCATTCTCAAAGCCCAGCTATGAGTTCATATCTGACCATGGGTTCGTGGTAAAGTCCTTTGAATGTTTGTGTAAAAGTGAAACTTTCTCAGACCTGTTCTGTTAGTTCAGACTGCCACTAGAAATGCTTTATTTGCTCACAGGTGTCTGGTTGATAGCTTGCTGCCAAACTCGCCTTCTAAATATTACAACAGGCCAAAGGAGAATGTCCTCAGATTCAGCCTTCCAGCATTCAGCTTCCCCCAGGATCAGAGAAAACAGGTTAATTTCTGGTTTCTGTTATCAAGTGAGTAATGAGCTTGTCTCCAAGTTGTTCTAAGGATGCTGTATGGCATTGCCATGACCTACCCTGTTTACTTTTGGCTGCCTAGAAAGAGAGCAGTTGCTGCCCAGTTGCATCTACAGATGGTTATAAAATATATTTTTTAATTCTTTTCACTGGCACATTACCTTTCATTCTTCCTGCTAACTTTACACCTCTTAGGTTTTCATCAGCTGCCATTTGAGAGCTGCTCCTCATCACCGTCCATCCGACACCCAGAATAAGGCTTGCTATTTTCATGGACCTTCATTCAGGTCAGTTATTTAATTTTTATTTTATAATTTGCAGGTCCTGCAGTGGCAAGAAAAAGTATGTGGTCCTTGAAAGTGCTTGTATTCATGTATAAAGTTGTCTTAAAATATGGTTTGATCATCTAATTTACAAAAAAGAAGAAACGCAATCTGTTTAAGACAATGACGCAAAAATAATGTATTGTTTTTGTCCATATTGAATACGTCATTCACAGTGTAGGTTGGAAACAGTATGTGAAACCACTAGGCTAGTGACTTCAACAAAAGCAAGTTGGAGCCAGGAGTTAGCAAACCTGGAGTTAATAAGATTGGATATGTTGGTTGGAGCTCCTTTGACATGTTGTTTTGTATTCACAATCTTCTACTGATATGAGCCATAAATCATGAAAAGAGATCTCAAAAGGCCTACTATCAGTAATTGTTGATTTGCATTAAGCTGGAAAGGGTTACAAAGTCATTTCATTGAGTTTTGGTGTTTGCATCAGTTTGCAGTTAGAGACGATTTAGTATTGTGTTTACCTGAGAAGTGGGTGCCCAGCTAAGATCACGCCAAAGGCACAATGCTGAATGCTCAGTGAAGTAAAAAATAATAAGTGACAGCTAAAAGCTTGAAAGAATCAATTTAGTAGTTAACGTGTAGCAGGACACCATGGAGAAAGCCTCTGTTTTACATTAAAAAAAAAATCACGGCATGTCTGAAGTTTGCCAAAAAGCACTTGGACACTCCAAGAAAGCTACTTGGAAAATGTTTTGTGGAAACAAGGTTGAAATGGTTGAGAAGAACAGGCAGCACTACCTATGGCATAAAAGGGTGCTGCATACCAACTCGAAAACATCTTAACAGTGAAGCATGGAGAAAAGAGCATAAGGATTTTGGGGCTGCTTTACTGCCTTTGGCTTGGACTGATTGCCATCAATGATCAAGGTACTCTACATGAACATATCAGGGTGGCTGTCTGCTGGCTGAAGCTGAGCAGAAGCTGGGTGATGCAGCAGGACAATGACCCTAAACATTTACTCGGATTAGCTTACAAAAATAAAATCTGCCTTTTGAGGTGGCCTAAAGGGTTTTGCATACTTTTTCTTGACACTTTTTGTTAGGATTTATGTTCTGTAAATTTCACATTTAGTAAGACTTCACTTAGGAAAAACTTGATTGCTGAATCAAAGATGACTCCTTTGTTTAAGAGAGAACTCATTTCAGAAATGTCTGATTTTCTTCAGCTGGCGCTCGATAGAGGGGAACAACACTGTTTGCTTGTGCTGTGAAACTGGAGATTGCATGGCAGGAAAGATGGACTCGTCCAGCGTATACCTGGGAGGTATGTGTGTTAGAAAGAGAAGTAACTGCATTCTGGTTTTAATGTTAAACTGTTTACAATCACTTCTCATATTTATATGATAAATGAAAAATTCTAATCTTGTCTTTAAAGAAGAGCGGACCGCAGTGAATATAGGCCCGCAGCAAGTTCTACCCACAAATTCACACTCGACTGGCAAACTTACCATAGGGGATGTAAGCCTCACTTGAGCTGTGAAATGCCTGGAACATGCTGTACTTCATCAGGTGAGATCCTGAACAGTTGAATTGAATTTAGTTGAAGATATAATAGTACAGAATGATAGGAGGCTGCACTAAATTCATTCAAAGTCCATGTGATGTCAGCTCCGCACTGACCACCTCGGATTAAATACTTCCAGGAAATAATGTCCTTGTGCCCAGTACATGGCAAAATTTTAGGCTTGCGTTTTCATTAGTTCCTGTGCCTTAATTTTAGTCTTAGAAATATTATGGGGCATAAACATTGCTGAAGTTTCATGGTCCATAGACAGGAACTAAACTGCAAATGCAACAAATTGTGTTTTTATGATGTCACAAAAACCTATACTATCCAACACCAGTTTAGTTTGCCCATTCAGAAGTGTTTCAGCCAAATACAGAGTAGCTGAGCAAAACAGAGGTCATTTATAGATATCTGTCTGTACATGCCTTAAATGAACATGAACAAAAACAGCTTGTTTAGTTATAAGGGATGATGAGAAATTCTCATATGCTTCATTGTGGAGATACAGAGTAAAATTTGATGTGCCTCTGTGCATCTTCTGTTTTGGTAGTTCCACTTTCTATCCATCTCTGAATGATGAAGATGCAAGTCTGAACTTTTGCATGTATCTGTTAAATCTGAAATGGTCAGTTGCAAACTTTTTGGAATCTGGTGATTTGGGGCAGATTTCTGATTTCAGACACAGCTAATTTAGCGGTATTTGGATTTTAAGCCACTCAGAAGTGAGAAGCATTGTGATGCGTTCAAGAATATCTGAGTACCTAAAAACAATTATTTAGTGTTATTGACTGAAATGAGGCTTGCTTTAGGTTTGTTTTGTATTTAATCTATTGAAATTTTAAAAACACTAACTATTTTATGATTGATAGACCTGTGTAATTCTGACCAAAGTTATTGCATATTGCATATGTCTGTAGTATTGCAATTAAGATTGATGCATAATGTGCTGTGCAGTCAGAGAAAAGCTGTCGAACTCAGCCAAGTATTTGTCTAATTATCTATGTCTAAACCTAGGTCCACCGTTTAAGGAAATTGCAAAATCACAAATGGCACCAATACAAAAAGCAGTTGTTTTGGCAAGATCTCCGTCTTTCTAAATGAATTAATCTTTTTGCTTAAAAGTACTACTGTGTGTTTCTGACTAGTAATACAGTCTCGTTGGTCATTGTTGACTTTGCTTCTCATTAACTTCCACAGTTCCTGAAAATATCACACATTTTTCATATATTTTGTAGCACTGAAATGGACAGTTGTCCCATATTTTGGAGCACCCTTTAAGTGGAGGTTATATTCATCCTGTTTCTTTTAGGTGTTTCCGCACAGGCTCAAGCCAGTCCTGCAGAATGTACATCTGTTCCCTTTTCATTGTTTTCCTGTTATCCTGCAAACCTTTTGAAAATAAACAAAACTCGTGACCTTCAGTTAATATAGCTCTCAATTGCCAGTGAGGCCAGTGTACGAACACCATTCAAAAATATTACTGTATAGATAGGATCCCATTGTCAAAGAAAACAAAACATCCACTGTGAACATAAACAAACAGAGTGGTAAACACATCTGTCTCATACTATACTGTCCATAAATACTGGGGAATTATTTTTTTTAGCTGTGTCTTTGAGCTGTTATTAAAGACATTTGTCAAATGAGACAATCACTTCAGATCACCCCACCCCCTCTTTTCTGCTCTTGATTGTTTTGTTTCTGCATCTTCAAGTGCTGCCTAGTTAAGAAACTGCCATTTCTGCTTGCAAGTTATTATAAATTGTCAGAGAAAAGATTACAGTACAGGGTACATTTTTGTTCACCCAGGGTGCAAACATTTCTCATGGCATAGTGCCTTGTCAAAGCAAGGAGGCTTGTTGCACTGGGAAAACATAGAGCTGTACTGCCTGGAGTTTTGACACCTTTCAATGTCTCTCATGGCAAAAAAGGTCTAGGCCAAGACTTTCCAGACTAGACCTACCATGTGAAAAGTTCTTGGAGAATAAGTTATCTTGATGGTGTATCCATTAAAACATAGGAGGACGAATGAACCCCTTTTCCAAAAAAGCTGGGATGTTGTGCAAAATGTAAATAAAACCAAAATGCAATAATGTGCAAATAATTTATATTTAATTGTAAATAGTACAAAGACAACAAATCAGATGATGAAACTGAGAAATTTTGTTTTTTGAAAAATATGTGCTCATTTTAAATTTGATACCAACAACACGTTCGGACGGAGGTATGTTTACCACTGTGTTTCATCACCTCTTCTTTAACAACACTCTTAAGTGTTTGGGAACTGAGGAGGCCAGTTGCTGTAGTTTTGAAAGCGATATGTTTTCCTGTTTATACTCATGTCTGGACTGTATGCTGGCCAGTTTAGCACCTAGACTTTTTAATACGGAGAAATGCTGTTGGAATACGTGTAGTGATTTGATATTGTCTTTGAAAAAGATGTCTTCTCTATGGCAGTAAATGTTGCGAAAACATGTATATATAATTCAGCATTAATGGTATCTTCACAAATGTGCACATCACTCATGCCATGTGCATTCCAAAGGCACTCCTCTACCATCATGAATATTGGCTATTGAACTGTCCATGATCTCCAAAAAGAATTTCAAATGTTGATTTGTTGGACCACAGGAAACTTTTCCACTTCCCCTCAGTCCATTTTAAATGAGCTTGGGCCCAGAGAAGGTGGCAGCATTTCTGGATCTTGTTTATGTACAGCTTCATCTTTGCATTTTAGAGTTTTAACTGGCATTTGTGGATGTAGCAACGAACTGTTTTCCTCAGTGTCCCTGAGCCCGTTCACTGATTTCCTCTACAGAATCATGTCTGTTTTTAATGCAGTGCTGCCTGAGGGCCCAAAGATCATGGGCAGCAAATAGTATTTTTTGGCCTTGTACCCTGCATACAGAGATTTCTACAAATTATGTACTGTAGATGATGAAAAAACAAAAGTTCTGTGCTATTTTACATTGAAAAATGTTAATTTGAGTTGTTGCACTATTTTCTCATGCAGTCTTTTCCAGAATGGTGAACCCCTCCCATCTTTATTTCTGAAAGACTTTTTATACCCAATCATATTACGTTTTTGGAAAATGTTGTTGGCATCAAATTCAAAATTAAAAAAACTGTACAATTTCTCAGTTTAAACATTTGTTGTCCTTGTACTATTTTCAATGAAATATGGGGTTTACATAATTTGCATTTTGCATTATTATATCATTGTATTTTGTTTTTATTTATATTTTGCACAGCATCCCAACTTCTTTTAGAAATGGGGTTGTAAGTAGTTGCTTTATATTATACCTGATGGCATTTAGCAATACAATGTTCACATGTTCATAATGTGGATGGATGAGGATTGATTTATGTACAAACAGCAGACATCAGTAGGAACACAGTTCAAACAACTCACAGAAGCAATATAAACATATATGGAAGCAACATACAAAGCAGAATAAGATGTGAAATCAAATACCTACAATTAATTACATAAAGAAACATGTGGACATGTAAAGCATGTTCCCAAACAGTCCAGTGGCAGTACATTCTAAGAAAATGGCTACCTGTGGTTCCTCAAAGCATTAGCTTTGCGCTTGCCTTGTTTCAAAGACTAATGGTCTTTGGAGCTACCTGGGGAATTTCCAACATTTCAGAGATTACATATACTGCTTGTAGTAGTGATGTTAAGAGTGATGGGGGCAAAGTCAGAGATATGTGAAGATGCATAGCCTCAAGGTTTTTAGTTCAACATACCTTCAGTCTCAGTAAGTACTGTCCTCAACACCTTCTCAATTTGCCAAAAACTTTGTCAAGATTGCCAAAAACAGCTCGAAGTGCTGCTTTGATGGACCAGATTCCCCTTTTCCCACCAAAATAATGAGCATTAGAAATGTTAAAGTGAAAAGTTGCTGTTTAGCCAGTTGTGTCTTCAGAAGTACTGTTGGGAGCTTCAAAAGTTAATTTCTTCACTTTCTCCTTTGAAGTTTGTTCCTTGATCTAACCACAGCTCATAAGGGCACCCTCTACTGGCAGTGAATCTTCTAAACTGTCCATTTCTGTAGACCAAAAAGGAGACTGCCATATTTGTAGGCAAGAAGGCAACTCTTCAACTCTGATCAGTCTAGGATGATGATTATACCTGGGTGCTAAAGCAAAGAGTTGGAAGCACTTTGAGAGGTTAAGCTAAGGCTTCTTGTGTCATCTTCAGTGTTGCTTTTCAAATCTATGGAACACAGTCCTCTGGGGTAGTGTCAAGATCTTTGTTAAATAATTGCCTCCAATGTGCAAAAAAGCTTAGTGTTTTCTGCATCTTTTTCTATGATGCTACATTGCTGTCAGAAATGGGATGTCTCTGCCATGCTGGAACAATTTGAGTGGTTCATCTGCACTTATACTTGACCCCTCTATGATGGGCTGCTGGCTGGGGAAGACAGCAGAGGTGACGGCGAGACTTGGCAGCGGAGCCTAGCGAAAGAGAGGCAGCACACACACTGGCAAGTGCACCTGGTACCTGTACTCTGCACATCTGCAAGTGCTTGCTTGCTATTATGGCAGAGTTGAGGCATAGAATTGTGGTTCCCTGTCAGTGTGGCCTTCATTCTCTGTGTAGGAAGCTGCTGGCTTCAATGAAGCTGAACACGTAGTGTCAGTGCAGGTGCGTGGATCTCTGGAGTAGGTCACGCTTTCAGGCCATTGGCACCAAGGCTTTTCAAATTTTTTCATCTTTACCTCAAAAATAGCCTTTCAGTGAAGATGTATTAAATGGATGCCAAGTGTGAACACTTCAGGGTTAATTTTTATGCTCTACTCATAAATTGAATGAACTGATGATTTTGGGCTCTCCGTGCTGGTATTCTATAGCAGAACTTTGCTTCATGACGCTATGTGGCACATCCAGTATGCTGCGGCCTTTAGAGTTTGTGCCTGCTTCTTGGAGAATTTCCAGAATACCACCTGTATTGGGAGAGAGTAATATAGGAATGTGTCTGCAGCAGATGATCAGAGTTTACATTGGTGCTGACATCTGTTCAACTGAACAAGGCAATACCATTCCATCAGGAGAACACACCATCTGCTACTCAGGTTACGAACAACAAAGGAGAAGAGGAATGGCTTTAATTGTCAAAAAGAATATCAGTGAGTTATTTCATGTAATGCTATAAATGATACACTGATGTCAGTCCAATTTAGTGCACAACCATTCAGCTTTACACCCATAAAGTTATATTCCCCAACAACAGATGCAAGCAAAGGAGTAGTTGTGATGTTTTGAACTGTTTTGTGATGAAACTTGAGTTGAAATTGATGAGACCTACAAACAGAATCTATTGGTGGTGATGAGAGACTGAAATTCCAAGATCAGAAACAAGAAGGAGGGGAAATACAGATGGCATGCCCTTCGAAATAGGAATGAAAAGCCTAATGACTTTTTATACTATTACATTCTTCAAACGACCAAACATTACCAAGTGAAGCTGAGTAAAAAAAAAAAAAAAAAAAACTTATCAAACCATCAGACTTCCAAAATATGGCCTAGAGAACATGTACTATGTGTCTTCTATGAAAACCAAAGGAACCATTTCCTTGACAAGTCATCAATGATTAAACAAAACTCAAAGAAAGACCTCTACAAAAAACAAACCTCAACAATGTTTTCTGTGACTGAATCTACGAAAAAATTTGTAAAGACACTTTTGTTATTGTCAGCATTTTAGACATACTTTACAGATCTACCTACGGATGTACCTTAAGATGGTTGCCAAAATAAAGCCACAGAAATATAATAATAAAATTGTGATAGAATTTTTTTGAGATTCGGTTAAAGTACTGACCAGATTATGCCAACAAAAATAGAAAACCTGACAGCATAAGAGATAAGTATATATCCCACCACTAATGAAAGGAGACCAGAAAGAGTGTGCAGACAGTTGTACTATTTCCCATCTATCACAGAGTGTGTTATAAAAGTATGCTCTGGATCATACAAAGCAGACTAGAACCTTACATTGAAAGAGAACTGACAGATATTCCAGCAGGATTGAGGCAAGGCAGAGGGAGAGACATCATTGTTGATATACCCAAGGACTTCAATTCAGTATGAAGAAAACAGGCTACGACAATAGGAAAGGCTGCTAACTAATGTTATTGCTGAAGGTGCAGAAGTGGTGAAAAGGGCTTTTCCCTATTTGGCTCAATTACTAACAACAAAGGATCCAGCAGTCAAGAAATATGGCATAGATTGGCACTCAGCAGAACAAGGATGAATGATCTTGAAAAGATATTTGAATGTACTAATGTGTCTTCACAAAGAACAAACTGTCCATATTGCAGTGTTTTCTGCAGTTATTTATGGATGTGAAAGCTGTACAACAAACAAGTGGGGTTGGAAAAATTCTGCCTTTTAACTTTGGTGCTGGCAGGGACTATGGACGGTAGTTTGGACTGAAATAAAACAAATAGATCCTTGACCAAAGTAAGCCTCGCCTCTCACCAAAAGCCCAGATAACCAAACTGAATCTAAAATCTTATTACTGACATTCAGTTTCTTCCCTTTGTAATGCAGTCTTCCTGGTGGTGGCTTTTTGTAGTTTCTATCACTTTCATCTTGATTACAAAGCTGCTTCCCAAAATAAACCAAGTTGTTTTTGATTATCTCTGTGCTGTGGTCCTCATTCTGAGTTATGTTTTCTGAACAAAACTGTTTGTCATTTGTAGAAGGTTGTGAACTTCCATGCTAGATTCTGTCTACATTGAAGACATGCACAAAAAAGTATTTAAAAATGTGTGTAGACTTGAATGGTCAGAAATAAAACATCATGTTCTGTACATTTGTCTTGAGTATTTTTTTCCTATTTGAATACATAAGTACAGTTTAGAGATCTGTGTAGTTACATTCTCCACTCCCGGTGTATTGAGGTAATTGCAGTGGAAAAATCAGACAGCACTGAATAGTGCTGAGTAAGCCTATTTATTAAACCACTTTTGTGTGTGTGGTCTGTGTCTGGAAGTTGAATAACATCAGGAAAAGTTATGGATCAAGTGTGGAAAAAGGCTTAAAGCATTTTCACAAGGTCACAGACATAACAGGTAGATAACAGGAACATGGCAAAACATCAGTTAGCAGTGAAAATAGACTGCACGCACAATGGCAGATCACAGTAAACATAAAGCGTGATAAGAGCTAAGTTGATTGTGATCCAGAAATTAATGTTTTGGCTTTAGATGGGCTGGTCTCAAAACACTCATGTGGAGAGGGAGGGAATTAAAAAGCGCATCTTGGAGTTGCAGATGTAGCAAAGCATTGTGGGCAGGATGGAGCTGAGCTCAGTATCAAGAGGGTTTAAACTATCCATCAGTGTGTAGTTATGAGTCAGACTGGACACGAGGAGAGGTCCAAGACTGTAAAGAGATCTGCTGGTGAGTTGTAAAGGTTTTTTAATCAACCTGTGCTGATTATACTTTTTGTAACAAAAATGCAGAATTGGATTAGTTCATTATTGTGCATATTAATATGATAAAGTGTTGAGATATTTGTCAAAATGTACACTTCTGTACAGGCATCATTGTATAATTTTATGGTGGTTATGTTGGTAAATCTCGTTTTGCAAGGGTAAAAGATGTTTTACTATTACAATTTTATTGCCTATTGCCTCGTCCACCTTTTCTCCAGATTCCACGTTTTCTTGTAAACTCTTGACCATGAGCCTGTGTACAGGGTTGGTCGAAGTTCTAGTTACATGCCACTGACATAGTGGCATTGTAAGTCTGCACCTGCCACTGAGTTTCAGTGTGCAAAATTTGCTGAGCTGCCAGAACACACAGTGCTCATTTTAACTGACCCAGTAATGTCAAGAATTAAATTTCAATTATAAGAGAACCCTGCAGACAATGTGAGAAACCATTTCAGTCCCTTTGTTGTCTGACTTAATCCTCATATACAGGATTACTACAGGATTACGTAGCTGAAATATATAAGTCCACCAATGTTTCAAAAGTTATGCACAGTTGAGTCATTTGGAGTGGTTTGATGTGTGATGATAAATTGTAGAGAAATGTACTGATTCAGATTTATTTACAATGGTGGTAATGGGAACTAGGGGCTGTAACATCTACCATGCCAAATAACCATTTAATTTGCTATCCAAAAGGACTAGTAAATATACAAAGTTATTTTGAGTATCTAAAGTAGGTTTTTGGGGCTTAGAATAGAAGTAAGTCAAACCTTATCTTAACACCATAAAGCAGTGTCACATGCGTCATGCAACACTTTTTCATGTAATATCCAACTATATTTCTGTAAACTAAGTTTAAGAAACATTTCAGATTAGGCTCCTACTGTTGTAAAAATCTGTGACTTGGCAGTTTCCTATAGAATGGTGCATCTTGCACCACTGCTCTGAATTACTTTGTTTATTTTAAATGATGTAATTATGCAATGGATTTCAGTAGAATTTCCTATTTTATATTGCACACATTTGCCTGTATGTGACTGACATCTTTGATAATGCTGTTGACCGCATTTTCAGTGGAAGAAAGGACTATTGAGTTACCGACATTATATATATATATATATATAGGCTTCATTGAAATTCACTGGTGACGGTTTTAATAAAGAGTACTTGAAATTATGGAATTATACTTAGGACTTTACATTCTAGTAATGTTATCAGCTGCTGAGCACTGCATTCACTTAAAGGATGCAAAGTGGTGCTTCAGCACATTCATTTGGACATTGCTGCTGCTAGGGGTACTCACCAATTCCAGTGCAAATTACTTGCTTTGGTTTTGTATTTATTTTTGGTCACAAAAATTGACTTTATGACTTGGTGAATCAAGGGTTGGAACTGTTGTGGAGGAAGCAGAGTGTGAAGACAATTTTCCAGTTGAATAGTATTAGGTTTGATAGTGATGCTTTATATTGTGTACTTACTATAGTGGTAAGCACATAAGCTGCAACAACCTGATAAAAATATATTTCTGTCAAAAATGAGTTATATTAGGTGTAACATATTTATTTATTTGTTAATTAGAAGATGTTCATTTGTGTGTGCGATGTTCAGTAACACTCTAGGAATTTTACTCCGGACACAGGAAGTACAGTTCTGCAGTACCACAATAATAATGTTAACCTTTAATACAAATGTTGATATCCTTTTGTGTTACATCCAAAGATAATGCAGTATCTATTTATTTCCCTGCTGCTGAAAAGAGCAAAAGGCTAGGCTAAAAATATCTCCTTGTGTGTTTCCTGATAAAAAAAAGGAATGGCATTCTGGCACGTAAAGTGTTGTTTATTTTAGCAGATAAGGCTTTTTCTCAGTGTATTACAATCCCTACATCTGCTATATTTATCAAAAAAAATTAGACGGGGTCTTCCTAAAACAATCAGTGCAAGTAGAGGTTGGAGAGGGATAGCAGGGCCGTGGTAAGGCTATTTGTGTAAGAGACCTGTCAAATATCTGGTCAGGCTAAGAGGTTTCCTCTTTCGGTTGTTAGACCCTTATCTTCTTGTGGAGTGTGAACTTTACCTCATAGGCCATCCTCATGACACTGTGAATGCATTAACCTATCTCACAGTGAGACAAGGGCATGCACTGGGAAGGAAATACTCTTAGGCATAAATAGCTATAAGATCATGACTGTGATGAGACGTGAGTGAGTGAAGATGATTTCAAATGTTATATATACACCAGTCAGTAGTAATTACATGCACACATTTGTTTTGGACATTTTAACCATTTAACTGGTGGTCATTTTAATTAGGTTCTTTAGGCTACTTTATAAAGTGTTTAACAAAATCATGTTTGTTACTGACATTAAAAAAATAACAAATAAAAAACACTTTTAGCTCTGTGGCTGTTTTTCTGATGTTGTGTTCATTGATAGGATCATGAATTTAGAATTGTACAAATGCATTTTGGAGGCAATCCTGCAGAAATCTGCAAAGATCTTCCTAAAACAAATCACCAGCCACCTTTTAAAATAATACTTTGCCAAAAAGAAAATTGTTTTTAAATAAATAACACATAAAATAAAATAAATAACTTGGTTTGATATTTTGTTTCAAGTGAATGTAAAACATTTTTAAGTATGGCACACATGTCCAAATACTTTTGGGGCCAGTACATTACCATGCAAAGAACACCCTATTTCACTTTCATTAAATTTCAAAATGCCCATTAAGTACAAAGTATTTATCTTTCTGTATTTGTGGTGTTTAGACCACCAAAGCTCTCACCATCAGATAACCAGTACATAAAGCTTTTATCTTTAAGAGCCAGGAGAAAATCAAGCTCCACACTTGGAGCCATCCTCCCACTGTGAGAACTCAATGGATGTGCAGCTATCAAGAAGCCATTCCTAAGAAAAGCCTGCAACTCAAACAAAGAAACTACTGATGTCCTCAGAACAATGGACCAGTTGAGACCTCAACGTCACTGAATGTGTTTACTTAGATCACTTGGATTGTGAGAAGCAGACAATGCAACCAACTTCTGGCTTTGAAGGTGTTGACTAGGAGTATGGCAAAATATCCCTGCAGACGTCTTTGAAAAATTAAGACGCCTCCCAAAAAGAATGAAAGCTATAATAAAGGCAAATGGTAAACATGCAAAATACTGAAGAAAATGGGGCACTAAAAACTTAACTTGTCCTTAATGACCATTTAACTAGAAGGATGGTGTCTGACCTTTACACAGCACTGTTTATATAACGTAATTATTTCCTTATTTTTGCCCATCATCAACAAAGAAGATGATTTTATGACCCTTGTTTTCTTAAATACTATGAGAAGAGTTTTGGTTTCTTACTGGCCTTGTCAGTTTGCTCAGTGGCTGCTCTAAAGCATTCCAATTACTTGTGGTAGAACCCAGAGGGCAGCTTCTGCTGGCCATTTCTTTGAAATTCCAAATGCACAAACTGAAGAGGAAAAATGCTTTTTATTCTTCCATTTTAAAGCAACGTGTTTATAATATTGTATTGGTAAGAATAATCATTGAGTCGTTTGATTTGTAGTTGGTAGTAATTAAGCTCACATAACGAACATTTTTTGGTTCTGATCACCTTAGAATCTGAAGGTGCCAGTATTGTCTTGAAAAGGTCAAGTATCCATGGCTTTGCAGGACACACTCCCATGACACATATCTCCCATCACGTCACACTTAATGCTGTATTTTGTAACAATATACAAATGGACCAAGTGGGAATACAGGTAACCAGCCTGGCTTGCAAGAGAAAAAACTGTCCCAGATAAATACAGCAATTACCCTTTCTGGACGCCTCTGGCTCAGAAACAATAACTTCCGCCAAGTCACCGTAGTGGCTCCTACTCCCCCAACCCCCATTCTTTCATATGGATTTCCTGTCTTGTGTCGCGCCAGTGGCCCTGCAACAGGGAGCCCTGGCTGTCTTCCCATTCAAGAGTCAAGATGAGAAGAATAGCCATACACTGTTTACTATGCAGAAGTCCTCTCTTTTGCACTCTGTCCTGGCTGCCTTTGTTTATTATCAGAAAGGGGAGGGGGTGTCCTTGGGTCTCAGGCCCACACATACCCCCCTTTTTTAATCATAGCAATTGCAGTGACAGCGTCCGAGTGGAGTCACCAGGCCGGGACGCCCCCGCCCGTATCCCCTGCCCCTCCCCAGCCGACTACACATGTTTCACAGCACGTACCTTGTGGCGCGCTCTGCTCTCAGTTTGGCTAAGGCATAAGCAAACTGGAGTTTGATCAAAAGTACAAGCTGCAATAGGATACTCATGGAACTATGCTAAGTTTGCAGATAACTACAGACAACTTTTTTCCCCAAAGAGAAAGTATAAATAAAATTTAAAAAAGAGAAAAAACATCAAAATTGGTGTGTTTCCCAAAATCATTGTAGTGTTAAGATCATTGAGGCTCATAAAGCGTTTAACCAACTTCCTCGATCACCTTATGATGTTCTAAGTGCTGCTATGCTTTTAGGATAGTCACCCCAGATTTTTATAATAGCACTCCACCAAGTTGAATCCCAAGTATATATATAATTTTTTTATATATTTTGTGCTTGTATGCAGAAGGATTGTTAGATTAACAACTTAGCTATTCAGATTAGTGATGGCCAACTAATGATAGTTAGATTAACCTACGTCATTGTGCCATTTTGTGACCCCTTTTCTTTCAAGGCCGTCTGCTTCTGTATTGGCAAGTTACTATGGCATCAGAGAGGGAGGCTGTCACCTGATATCAGAAGTAGCACACAGTGCACTGTAAGTGTGACAGGTTCTGGTCAGGACTTCACGGTTATTTGCAGAAGAGAGTTCCTTTGCTTTGCCTTCTTCTGACAAAGCAGTTCCTAACCTTAGTCTTGGATTTCTACTGTCCTGCACATTTAGTGTTTCCCCTGCTCTCACTTCAACTCAGAAGGATTTTGTTAATTAAATGATTCATTGGATCAGGTGTATAAGGGCAGAGAAAATACCTAAATATACAGAGAACCAGGATTGGGAACCACTGCCGTAAAGGACTTTCCAGGATGTTATATAGACAATTATGCACAGACAGGCACCACTAGGTCTTTACGGCAGTGTAAGGACAATCGTTTGGCTCACCTCATCTAATTCCATACAGGACGCATGAAAGTACTGCTGCAGCATTCCTGTCTCTGCTGAGTTCACTGTAAATATATCACTGTGTGATGCCTGCAGAAGTTAGATACATAGTGCCTATATGTTACTTGCATTATACATGGATAATTGACAGTTGGCCATTAATTACCCTGTTTTCATACATTTATGTTTATCAGGTATTATTTAGATGATCTGAATGCAGCATATGACATGTATGTAGTTCAGATAGAACTTGTGAAAAGGAAAACAATCTCAAGAATGCTCCCGACCCATTAACTTTTCCACATTGTGCCTAGTCCTCTCTTTGACCTTGTATTGTTTCCATAGAGTGTTGCTCTCTGGATCTGACTGGCTGTGGAAAGCAGGCTTCACACCACCTACCCAAATTCTCCTTCCAACCTCGTTCAACTTGATTGCCAAAGGTTGTGTTGTTTTTTTCATGCCTCAGCATTTTCATGTCCAAAAGCATCCATAGGCACCTTCTAATTAGGATCAATTACTGTCACAGGTGTTAAATTGCATAAGCCTAAGGTCACAATGCCCCATGCCATGCATCGTCTAGAGAAGTGTGTAAAGCTTCCCACAGCTGTACTGTGGAGCAGTGGAATTGCATTGAGTTGGTGAGTCAGGCCTCATCACTGAACATCAGGGCTTGACCTCACTAATGTTACTGGAAACGGAATCCCAGCAGCAACGGTCTGACATCTAGTAAAAAGCAAAAGGGAAGCAAATATATTGTCAGCAGTTTACTTGGGCCTGGGAAAAAAAGTGATGCTAGTCATGGTTCACCATTAAAATTCTTTTTAGCTTTGGTTTAGACCTAGTCTGCTTATCAACTGCTAAAGATGGTTAACAATACTCCTTGAATAGTTTAGTAAAGATACTACCGTGTGCTGGGCAGCGGTAGTCCAGGACTACGATTGTGAACTACTACTGCCTACATATTCGTTTAGGGCACTTATTAAACCTTCATGCCATCAGGATGAAACCTGAAACCCGTTTACCCCTTAAACCTACGCTTTCCATTCAAGCCTTTATCCTGTGACTATTATATAATAGGATTTCCCCAAAACTGCAGGGAGCCCCTTCCACTCCCCCTGAACACAGCTTCTGACTTGCAGCCCAGACAGTCTCAATAAGCTGAGGCATGTGAGAAGAGCACCACCTGTATCCAGAGAGGGTGGCGGGGGCTAACTTGTTTCATCCGACATGTGAGGTTCCACCACGAACATGCTCATACGCTAAAAAGGTGTCTGACTATTATCATGATTTGTTTGTACTGTCACTCTTCATCTGGACGTCCGCCGAGAAGAAAATGCAATTAGAGGACCGCTCAAAGAAACTGTTCAGTGAGGACAGGAAACTTTTTAAACTAACAGGTCTGGACTTCTGTGTGAACATAGATGTTATGTGGCAGCAATGAAAGAAAGACAGCTTTTCAAAACAGGAAGTAATTCAGATAGACATTGAAAGACAATGCATTTTAATTTGCATAGTCAAAGATAAAAGGGAGGAAAAAAAAATCAAACGCATCATAAGGCACCTACCGGATAAGTGCTAACCCATGACAGTTCCAGAAAGGCACTCCAGCCACAATTAATGGGCAACAGACAGGGCAATGGACAAAGCGACGAAGATCCTGTAAGGGACTATGCGGATTCTGAGATGGAGATACCCAGTGAGTAAAGCCACCACGGCGGTGCTTTTTTACCCAGAGCTTTCACTGTTTCCCCTCAGGATGACGGCTCTGCGTGTGCGTTCCCACGCGGAGGTGTGGGAGTTCGCCCCCTTATCTGCTCTATCGCGCTATCGCTGTCTTGGGGTGAAGGTCGATGCGTTGGTAGAGGCTTTTGGCTGCAGGCTGATGGAGAGCCAGACAGACAGGGTGCAGCAGGAGTGTGAGAGAAGCAGGGGGACAGCGCCAGGTTGGCTTCCAGCCGATGCATGTCGTTTGTCCGAACGGTCAGTTTAGCTTTTAAACGTGTCGTTCATTCATCATCGCGTGTTTGAAAAAATGCCGCGGCGCTTCGCGAATGTTCCACGCTTCAGGTAAGAGTTTGTCCTCTCGATCAAACCTGGCAATGTCGCACATGGCGATGTGAAGTCCGCTTCAGCGTGGAGTTCATCCACCGAGCTCGCTAGTCACTCGTTCCGATCCACTCGTCGTTCTTCCTGCAGAACTTTTGGCTCACATCTTTGAAGTCTGTTTTAAAATGGGCAGCCGGCTTTGTTTCATCTTTGATAAGTCCGTGAACTCTTCTAACGCTTCTTTTAGCTTTAGGCAGCCTTAATCCGGTTGTGTGATTTGTGATAGATAATGATTCGTGCCAGGCAGGGGAGAGGTCTGATTAAGGGGTGCCTACGTGAGATTCGTGAAACTTTGCTCTCTTTCAAGAGGGGGAAGGGGGGATATCTGAACCTGGTCAACGATAACCTTGTCCGTCTTAATCTATATAATGATTTATAGCGTCCTTTTCGATTTCTTCTAAGGCTGTCAGCTGAATGAATGAAGTGGTTACAGTCATTCACAGATCACTCTTCTCAAGATAAGGCTCCTTGAACTGTTGTCATTTGAGCTAACCTTGTTAATGTTGAGTCAGTCCTCCTTTATTCTTTCACTCATATCAGATGGATTTATGGCACATCAAACACTTTTCTTTTAGAAACAAACAAAGTTATCACACTTCCTTAAAGCTGGCATCACTCTTACAAAGATGGTTCTTCAGGGGTTCTTTAGTAAAAGGAATGGTTCTAGATATAGCCATAAATTCCACATAGAACCATTTGCATGCTTGAGTGGTTCTATGCATGGTGAAATGGTCCTTCAGATCGATGGAGAATGTGGTTCTATATAGAACCTTTTTTGAAAATGATTCTACACAGCACCAAAAAGGGTTCTTCTGTTGTTACAGGCTTGACATCGTAACAATAGGAGAGCACTTTTTTTTATGCTATATAGAACCGTATACAGCACATTCTCCTATGTGTAAAAAAGAAAAACATTTCACCACACAAAAAATGATTTAAGCATGAAATGGTTTTATAAAAACTCATGGGTTTAAATAGAACCATCCTCTTTACTAAAGAACCATCTTTTTTAAGAATGTAGGAAAATGCTGAAGATTTCAAGAGTGAAAGTTCCTGTAGGTTCAGGACATACCACATGGCTTTCACTATCTGAATTGCTCAAGAGTGACTTATCAAGTCACTGACTGTAAGCACGAGTTACTGAAAGGGCTTAAGAAGTAGCTGACTCGATCAGCAAATATTGCTGAATCATTAAAAGCTGACATTGTTCTTATAGGTTTTGTGTAGTCAGAGTGAGTCAGCAGTCACCTCTGTATGACTGAGGAATTTACCATAGGAACCTTTTCTGCTTTGCTGGAAATGTAAAGTGCACACTTCATGATTCCCTTACTGAACATTGCAGTATCTCTGCACTAAGGTTATAATGTCTGAAAAAAGCAAAGCTGCAAGGAGAGTGCATATTTTACAACTGCAACGTCTTACTTCATGTAGTTCCTTTGTATTTTTGTCTGTTTGCATCCCTAAGCTTTGCTTGACTGTTCTTTGACGCATACCCCAATATACCTAATTTGTATATTGATATACTGTACTAATAAATGCATATATACTGCACTAATAAATACTAATAAATGCATGCTGGCATAGCATAGTTAACTAAAAGATCTTCATATCACAAAGGGTTATACATGTAAGTGATCTTGATCTCACACACCCAGGCAGAAAATAGACACTATGTCGGAATGCTGTGTAATGTTGGCACGCTCCCTGTTACCTTTAACACTGGCTAAGACCCAACTTTGAGCCCTTAAACTCACAGACACTTAACATGTGTTTGATTTGGCCCACTGGCTAACAATGAAGATTCATGGGACTACTGCTCCCCCCCTTCCTTTTTCCATGGCTTTCTCATTACGTGGCAAAAAGGCAGGTCAAGAGTGCGTGTATGAGTATGGATATGGAGGATAAGCACATTCTTTATCTTTATTCTTTAAGTTCTTATTTAAAGGTCAAATCCTTGCTTTCTTTAAACAGCCCTTTCAAAGCTTTAGTTTTCTACTGTACAGAAGCTGACAGTCTGCTGGCAGATCAATACTAATGGACTGATCCTTATGTCATACTATACTCCAAACCTGTTCGTCACTTTCATATTCATAACCCTAGAGCCTCATTTAGTAAATAGTAGTACACACTGGTTTGATCTTAAAATCAGCATGTGTAAAAATTCACATTTATTGTGACATGAAAATGCATAGATGAACACAAGATTCCAGTCTGAGATACAAACAGTTTTTGGATGCATTTGTGTGTGCATTTCATAAACATTACTCTAATTTGTACTCAAATGCTGAGAAATGCCCATAAGAACAAACTTAGAATAATGTTGTGAATCTAGAAGTGACATGAGCAGCCAATACATAACCTTTTATGTCAGCAGGAAGGTACAAGTGAAGCTGAGGGGCATCTTACTTGGTTAATTTCCCAAGACAATCACCATTTGTTAACATTCAGGAGGCCACTTTCCCTGAAAAGCTGTAAGTAATTGAATTAAGTGACCCAAATTTTTAAGAGACATGGTGATCCAAGTGTAGGCCTAGTTCACAGAACAGCTACCGTGTATGGAGTAGCTCGGAGAGACATACATTCTCTGAAAGAGGCTCTCTGGATTTCCCCTAATTTAAGGTTGTTGTAGAGTTCAACAGATCCTCTTTGGCCTGTGTGATAGTTCACTTTGTCTTGGTCTGTCAGAATTCAATAATTTAAAAGATTAAGGCTGTCAATGGAGGATTCCTTCACCTTTTCTATCACTACAAACTGTTCAATCTCTGTTCCTTTTTCATGCTAACTTTTTGTCTAAGTCAATTGAAATGGTCATTTTTGGGAAATGAAAAAAACCAAGCCTACAGTACTGTTTAACTTTGTCCTTGATGCTTAGATATGCACCTATATGCACCCCAGGGCCAGGAAACCACATCGTCTTTAGGGAAATTTCCTAATCAACAATGATTGATGTATTAAATGCGTCATCAGCTAGCTGCTGTTGAAAGAACGCATTCAGAATGCATCAACAGGGAACAGTATTCCCATGACCATGCTGCACGGAGCACTAATTCCCTGTCTCTGTGCTGAATATTCACAATACACTAAGAGGAAAGTAGCAGGAGAAAAATATTTCATAGTCCAGATTAGCTTCTGTTGCCACTGCAAATATGTTTTTTCTTTTTCTTTTTTAAATCAGCTCATTTTTTGCTTCGACACAAACGTCTAGCTCTCACACAATCTAACACGCGTGACCACAGTGATAGCAGATTATGTGTGTCAGACTAGACATACACAAACACTCTCTCTCCTTAATCCTTTACTACGTGCCAGACAGTAGAGGTGCAGAGGCAGATGCTCTTTGTGAATATTTTCATCAAACATTTTCATTACATCCATACTTTGTTTTTGGAACAAAGCTACATTCTATTAATTAATTCATTCAATAACTCAGTGCATTTATATATATTTAAAGATGTAGGGTCCATAAATGCCCCCTTACAAAATGCCCCCTTACAGAGCCACTGGACTCGCTGTAGGGTCAAGCTGTCTCACTTGGGGAGAATATGAAGGATGTCTTATCTTCAATTATCACTTTTTTCCGCATCTCAGGCCAGTGCTGATGGGTGTTGCGTCACTGAACTTTCAAACGTGCATTCATCTTTGTAATGTGGGTTTATGCAATGCAGCTCTTCCATAATACCCCTTTCTGTGTAGCTGTGCAAGACAAAAACATTCTCAGTCACCTGAGAAACAGTTCAGAAGGAAGAAAACTGTTCTTTCTGCTACTGTTTTTCTTTATATACCACAATAATGCACAAGCATCAGGGTCACTGAATGTGCGCTTTCAACCCTTCAGCCCTCTTTACTGATGTCTTTCCCAGATCTAGACACTGTTATTTCCCACTGATATAGACTAGCAGTCTCTACAACTGATGCTTCTACCATTTTTGCCCCGTAATGTACCCTTAGAACTTTTCCTTTTGCCATCTTGATCCAAATTGCGGTCAATGGGGCTTGCATGGCATTTTTACACATTTTTGTGTATGTATGTATATATATATATATATATATATATATATATATATATATATATATATATATATATGTATATATATATATGTATATATATGTATATATATATATATATATATATATATCGCTGCTGGCAGAAGAAAACCTCATATCTCCATTTTTGTCATCATTTCAAAGGACCTGTTGCCCTTACATTGTGTGTAAATTTCATGATGAATGGACCAAAAGAAAGGGCCCAATATGACTTGGAAAGACATCTGGTTCCATTGACTTACATTAAGTATGTTTTTTCTTTCTCTTGTAAAGTTACCGTTTTGGAGATACAAGATTTTGTTCTGACAACAGCGAGATATATATATATATATATATATATATATATATATATATATATATATATATATATATATATACAGAGTTATGCTTCTCTACTCATTTATTCAGGTTTTTCCTGTCTGTTCAGATATAGAACGAACAATTTGAAAACAGTCTGAGGCTACATTGTTGATAAATAGGAGGAAATGTAAGGTCATAAAGAGGAAGATTGTGTATCGAATAAGCATTTCTGTTTAGGACTCGGCAGTGAAATTAGCTTTTGCATTGAGAGCTAGTGCAGCTTGGTTGTATGTAAAGTGAAGCAATGCAATTATCTTATTAAAAATATTTCTAAATGTCATAGATTGTTGATATTATTTCAAAGGTGCAAATGTAACCACATTTTCCTGTTTAAGGTGTGATCTTATGTGCTAAATATGAATGTGTTCTATAGTGTGTATGGTTATATTGCATCTTTGACCAGCATAAAATCTCGCTGATGAATTGTCATAGTGTATCTGTGCAGCAGCATCACTCCCCCTTGTGGCTAATTTGTATCAGTCTGTATTAACAGCATTTGCGTTATAAGACGGTGTCGGTGTGGATTACATTGAGCCCAATATACTTTGTGTGCTGCAGGACTCTTTGCCTTGCTGCTGATTGTGCTGGAGTGGACTCGGCCTGGCTTGCCTTCCCCACTGCGGCCAATCTGTGACCTGCGTGTCCTCGACCATTTTATCAAGCAGGCACGAGATGCTGAGGCTGCTATGGTAAAATACACATACACTTTCAAATCATCACAGTAATAGGTTTTGGAAGACATTGTCTGATGTAGCATGCCTTTGCTGATGTTCTCTCTTTGTCTAAGCTCATCTAAGCACCTTTATTCTCTTGCTATTTTAGAGAGTTTGTAAAGAAGGCTGCAGAATTGGTGTGCCCCTCGTGGTTCCTCTGACCAGAGTGGATTTCGGTGTGTGGGAAAAGAAAAATGTATGTAGTTTTCTTTTTCTTCTTTATATGTAGGCCAGATAGCTGTCTCTTGTCACAATGTTTTGCCTAAGATTTTACTGCTACAAAAAGGTTTTGTTCCGACAGCAACAATATATATATATATATATTGTAACATCACAGAAGAAGAACTGGACAGCATGGTGTGTACAGGCAAATACTCCTTCATTTTTTAAACAAGCACATTAACAGCAGCAAGAAATGCCCAACCCAATGCTGCCCCAACATGAAACCCAGGGAGGAGATAGCATGGGAGGACAACACATGAAGAGGGTAGACACTTCCAACATTGTAAATGAACCGTCATTGGTCATAATTACACTAATAAGTACAATTACACTGCAGAGCAGTGACACAACACAACAGTCACTGCAAAATGTCCTTTTTATTCAGGTGTATGGTGCCATGTCACTATGTGCAAATATACATGCACTGTGCACTTTATGAGGAACACTTCCTTGTATTTACACTCATTGTCCATGTGATCAGCTCCACTTACCACATAGGTACTGTTACAGACTGTAGTCATTTTGTTAGCCCCCTTTCACACTGTTTTTTAATGGTCAGGACCATCCCAGAGCAGATATAGTTTGGGTGGTGGATCATTCTCAGCACTGCAGTGACACTGACCTGGTGGTGGCATGTAAGTGTGTGTTGCACTGGTACAAGTGGATCAGACACAGCCTTGCTGCAAGAGTTTTTAAACACTGTGTCCACTCACTGTCCTAACTTGTTGGTCCACCATACATGTGCACATATGTCATCACTGAGACTATGTTTCTGTCTGAACAAAACATTTTGAAAAGCAAATGTTCTGATTTTCAACTGTAAGTGTTGGTTATAATGGTTGGTTGTGAGCAGAAGCTCAGACAGTCTTAAAAAATATTAATATTGAAGAGCAAAGGCCTTAATTCTAAACTGTTTGACTTCTGTTAATTAGCACTTCTTTTTTATTACTTCTCTTGATTTAAATCATAACGTGGTACTCATAGTACTGTTTTATATCGTTTTGTTATTTTAGAAGTTTCTATTTCCGAAGAAGAAGCCTCCAAATTTTCAGGGGAGTTTTTTCTAACGATAAATTGCAACCTCAGTATAGCCTGATATTATTGGCTAGCTGATATAATGGCTAGGCTGTGGTTTTTCTTTTTCAGAAGTGTGTGACTGACTTACAATAGTGATGAATTATAGTACATCCTATGTGTGAATTAAAAGATAATTTGCTGTTCTAGATGGAGGAGCAGGCTCGAGAAGTTCAGACAGGCCTATGGCTGCTAAACAAGGCCATCAGCTCATTACGTACATCAATAAGCACCTCTGTACTGCACTCCCACATAGATGCCAGTGTCAGAAACATTGCCAGCATTGGACAAGTACTGCGTAGCCTCAGCATACAGGTGAGTCACGCACAGTATAATTACTACTGAGTTCAGCTGGACGTCTACTTTTGTGCATTGATAGTGGTGAGGACAAAGTGTACATGACTTTGTAGTGGTTGTAACCGGAGCCGACACAGAGTTTACGTGCGTACGTGTGCGTGTGAATCAGCGAGAGAGAGCTGGATCCAACCATATGACAGACTTTTAGATACTGATATGTATGTTTGTGGAAGACACACACATTCACTGAATTCTTGGAAAGACTGGATTGTATCACTGTGTTCAGAGAATGCCGGGAGACAGTCCAGCTCTACAGTTATTCAGCAACTAAAGCAAACAGCAAATAAACATAACCTTCTTCCTATCTACTAATACCTTATGCCATACCAGTGTAGATAACATCTGGGCAGATTCACATAAACCTCTAGCACATATATTTTTAGAACAATATGGTAATGAACACATAATTGCATTTAAATAACAACAAAGGACATTTGAAGTCATGTTGTGCCCATAGATCATTTAGTCAAACTGATTTGTCTTTATGTCTCCCTGTTTCTTTCATTGCAGGACTATGTGCCTACAGATGGGGGTATAGATGTCCAGGAGACGTGGAGAGTATCTTCTGCCTCAGAGCTCTTCCAGGTCCACATTAATTTCCTGCGTGGAAAAGTGCGTCTCTTGCTTGCCAATGCACCCGTCTGCCAGCCAGACAGCTGATGGGAACACAACAGGCAAGGGCCCAGTTGATTGCAGTGGTCCATTACATATGGTGGAACACTGCATCATGGACCCTGTTGAAAGACTGAAACCTTACAGGTGTCAAGCTCAATTGGGCTTTGAAAGTGGAGAGTGGGAGAAGTTACGGCACTTTGGAAGTTCTCACAGTGGATGGAGAGTGGAGGAATATATTTAACTTCATGGACACTAGATTCCCTTAGGATGTAGTCCTCTTTGCCATTGGCATGACCAGTATTGCACACTTTTTTTCTGTCATGCAGCCAGTCACTACTCAATTGACTGCCCTCCTATCATGGCTGCATTGGAGGCTTGCCTAACGAATCACCACACTTGCTTTTTTAAGATTTTTTTTTAGAATCTCAAAAGTATTTTTTATTGCTTTTGTAATGTTCATTATTTATATAGATGTATATTTCACTGTCTGTGGCAGGTTTTATTATAAAGGTAGTGTGAGGAAGCCACCTGCTTTCCATTTTAGCCTTTACCACCTCTAAAAGTTGAACTGCTGATGAAGTCATATTTATCATTATTAATATCGCACTGCTGGTTTTATACAGATTTTATTAAGTGTGTGAATGTCTGCGTGTGTGAGAGACAGAAGATGTTCGAGAGAAGAGGCTGTTTACGGGTCACTTCTGGTGAGAGGAAGAGAGACCAAATAGTTGTGTTTTTAGGGGAGGTAAGCGGGGGGCCTACGTGAGGACTGATGAGGCTGTGTGTTGATTATCAGCCTCTGCGTCGTACTCACGTGGGACCATGAAGCCCTGTGCAGATAGCATCACTGCCAGGAAAAATATTGATTGGTTTGCATGATGAACATCCTGCCTGACTCCTGCTCTGGTCACAGTCCAGTGTGTCGGCCTGGGAAACTTTTGAGTGGTTGACAATTCTTCTTTTGGCGTCAGGCTCGGATTGGTTATTCCTGTGTTTGGATGTTCTTTTTCTGTGCTGTTGTTTTTTTTTGTTTTTTAAGGTTCGTCACTCAATCAATATGTGAATGTGAAGGAGGAAGTTTGTAATAGTGTTTTTCCTGTTTTTTTGTTTTTGTTGTTGTTGTTTGGTCTCTGTGCCACTGTGCCATTTGGTATTAAAATGCTAAATATTATTCTGAGAGGAAAAAAATAGATGAATGAAAACAAGGATGGAGGATGTTTGCTTGTTTGTTGGAAACTCTTCAGTCATGCGACTGAGTGCACTCCTTGCCACACACTGAATCAGTGGCATTCCCTGAAGCCTGTTGGAACACTGATGTGAAGACTACAGGACTTAGAAACCCAAGACTCTGTGTAAGTACACAAGATCCTGTTTAGCATCCCTTAAACATAAATGAAATGGAAAGTGAATGAAAAAAAGTAATTTTGCTGATTGTCAAGTTAATCTCTTGTCCTCTGATTAAACTCTGTGCTGCTTGGCCATGGAAAAAAAACTGGCATCATGAATATTGCAGTTCTAAAGAGTGAATAAAAAAAATCAAAACGCTGCACTTGCTTGTGAGTGTCCTATATGTGACGTTAACATAGAATTACTGGTGGATGCTATGGCCCCCAATTTAAATAATGATACTTTAATGAATGGTGTGTACAGTACTGTGTAATATCACCAGAGCAATATCACCATTTCATTGATGTACTTGCAGTCAAAATGGTTATTTTTCTGCATTAGGGAAAAAACACAAAACATATGTAAGAGTAAATTACACAGAAGTCTCTACAGCTATGCATACAACCCCTGGCAAAAAGTATGGAATCACCAGTCTGGGATGAGCACTCATTCAGACATTTTATTCTGTAGAACAAACTCAGATCAAAAACATGATGCAATAATAAGGTCATTCCAAAGTGCAACTTGTTGGCTTTCAGAAACACTAAAAGAAATAAAAAAAAAAACATTGTGGAAACAAAGTAAACATTACTTTTATTGAGCAAGCACGGGGAAAAAAATATGGAATCACTCAATTCTGAGGAAAAAAATATGGAATCACTCAAATTGGAGATAGAAAATAAGGACACAACCAGTCAATTTCCTTTCCCTAAATGGACACCTGCCTCATATTAGATCTGCTCGTTAGTCTGCAGTTAAAAACACCTGCAGTCATGACACCTTGGAGGGCTGCTGGACGAAGTGGAGGGTCAAGAACCATGGCTCCAACAAGAGAAATGTCTCTTGAAACAAAAGAGAGGATTGTGAAACTTCTTGAAGAAGGTAACTTTTCACGCATGGTTGCTAAAGATGTGGGATGTTCACAGTCAGCTGTATCCAAGATATGGACCAAATACTAACAGCATGGAATGGTTGTTAAAGCCAAGCGTACTGGTAGACCAAGAAAGACCTCAAAGCGTCAAGACAAAGAACTTAAGGCCATTGTCTTGTAAACCGAACAAGTACAACTAAACAGATGAAGCATAAATGGGAGGAAGCTGGAGCCAATGTATGTGACCGAACCGTAAGAAATCGGCTAAAGGAAATGGGATTTCAATACAGGAAAGCTAAAAGAAAACCATCATTGACACCTAAACAGAAAAGAACAAGACTGCAATGGGCTAAGGAGAGGCAATCATGGACTGTGGATGACTGGATGAAAGTTATCTTCAGTGATGAGTCAAGAATCTGCATTGGACAAGGTGATGATGCTGGAACTTTTGTTTGGTGCCGTTCCAGTGAGATTTATGAAGAGGACTGCCTGAAGAAAACAACCAAATTTCCACAGTCCTTGATGATATGGGGCTGCATGTCAAGCAAAGGCACTGGGGAGATGACTGTGGTTAATTCTTCTATCAATGCACAAGTTTACATTGACATTTTGGACAGTTTTCTCATCCCTTCAATTGAACAGATGTTTGGAGATGATGAAATAATTTTCCAAGATGACAATGCATCGTGCCATAGGGCAAAAACAGTGAAGGCATTCCTTGGAGAACGACAAATTCAGTCGATGTCATGGCCTGCAAATAGTCCAGATCTCAACCCAATTGAAAACCTGTGGTGGAAATTGAAAAAAATGGTCCACAAGAAGGCTCCGACCTGCAAAGCTGATCTGGCAACTGCTATCAAAGAGAGTTGGCACCAAATTGATGAAGAATACTGTTTGTCACTCAAGTCCATGCCTCAGAGACTGCAAGCTGTTATAAAAGCCAAAGGTGGTGCAACTAAATACTAGTGATGTATTTTAAATGTTCTTTTGTTTCTGTTTTTCATGATTCCATATTTTTTTCCTCAGAATTGAGTGATTCCATATTTTTTTTTTCCCCGTGCTTGCTCAATAAAAGTAACATTTACTTTGTTTCCACAATGTTTTTTTTTTATTTTTATTTCTTTTAGTGTTTCTGAAAGCCAACAAGTTGCACTTTGGAATGACATTATTGCATCATGTTTTTGATCTGAGTTGAATAAAATGTCTGAGTGCTCATCCCAGACTGGTGATTCCATACTTTTTGCCAGGGGTTGTAATACAATTTTTTTCAGTAGTGTGTCCACTTTTTAGGGTGACCGGTCCATTGTTCTGAGAAGCTCAGTATGTCTTCATCTTTTCATCAGTCGGCTTGGTGTGTTACTCTACATTGAATTCTTCCCAATCAAGCATTTTCCAGATGGTATTGCATTATGTATTACATTTGTTTGTACTTAATTAGCATTTGTGATGCCTCCAATCAAAAACAAATCACCTCATCCAAATGATCCCCAAACTTGCACTAATCCTCCACTGTGCTTGCTGGATGGTTGTAGACATGGTTTGGTGGCATAACATGCTGCCTTATATTTATTAAAAAGAACTAAAAATAACTTTCCACCTCAGATTTCCAGTTGTAGTGATTTTTTTTTTTTTTTTTTTCTTCCTTGTATTGTTTCCTGACAGCTACACATTTTTTCAGAATCATGGTCCATCCTATCACAGTGGAAGAATGGACAGAAAAACCTGTGAAAAATCTGAAGCAAAAGTGATTTTATCCTGTCTCTCAAAGATGAAACATTTAATTACTGTTTATCCATTCTTGACAGTTTTGGTGGTCTACCAGGTCTTGCAGTTGTATTTTTTGTATCTTTCTATATTCGTTTGGACTCCTGGCCAATAAGACTTTGTGTAATGCCATTCTGTAACCAGGTTGGTAATTAATTCATTTTTTACTTTTTCTAATTTTACATCACTGAAATGCACTGAAGTGTTGTGTATCACTCAAACTTTATAGACTTTAAGCTTTATAAAGCCTGTAAATGATTGTGGCCTCAACTGATCAAGCCTGAAAGTCCAGAAAAGCCTTTATGTGATGACATTACTATGTAAATGACTTAAGAGGCTGCATAAAATGCAAGTTAGATGTTATACTGCCCTCAAGTGGGCACAAAGAGACATCCAGCTTCAACAAGAGCAACCTATTGTTGTCCTGAGTACAAATTACAGGAGGGCATTTGGTAGTGATTTATTTACACAAATAAGCAAAAGAAAAGAGGCTTCCATACATGAATTAGATTATGTTCCTCAAAAAGAAAATAAGATATTAAATGAATAAAAATACAGCATGCACAGGCACAGCAAATAATACTTTGTACTCCAAAACAGCACATCAATACAACATTCTTTCATTTTTGTCTCAAACTGTATCAGAACTACAGAAACCTACACATTTAGAACGGCACTAGTCACACAGACATCACTGCTTATCTCCCAAATGCACTGATCTTCCTTACTTCCTCCCATCCAATTTCATATAAACACCTCCTAGCATCTTCCACTTGGGAAAATCCATGTAATATGGGTCCAGAATTGGCATTTTGCATACAGCAGTGTTTTTTTATTCCAAGCTATTTGCTTCACAATTCTTATGCTCTTATGTAATCTTCAGGAGATCTGTTACAACCAACAGCAGAAGTCATCTTATCCCCATATCATGGATTCACCACTTAGAAAAAAGCGAGGAGGGTCTTTATACATATGCATTGGTATCAGGCCTTTATGTAACTGATTCCAAGTCTTTAAGCACTGGGGTAAAACACTTTGATATGGATAGCGGAGTTGTTCCTTGTTCGTGTCAGCGGCTCCCCAGCTTCATCTGGATCGTCTGGCTCCAGATCATCTATTAGCTCTACGGTGGAGGTGTTAGCAGCCAGCTGCAAAGCCCCCTGACTGAAAGCCTGCAGCTGCAGGGCAATATTAATGGCCCGATTAATGGCAAGTCCCAGACCGTGGATGCAGATTTCCCTGTGACCAGCACCACCATCTAGCAGTTTCTGACACCTGGCCAGCTGGGCTTTGAAATCGGTCTTCATGTTGATGTAGACATCATTACGCCTTTTGGGCAACTTCCTGGGCAAGCGCTTTCGGAGGGTGTACTCCATTGGGTCCATCTCAATGGTAGTGCCCTCGGATGCAGAAAAGCCCAAAGGTTTCTGAGGCACAGAAGCTGAGACCTGGCTTCGCGGATCTGCCATCTCAGGGCTCAAGAGAAAGGTTGGAGAATCAGTCTGGGAACAGAAACAGACAGCAATTAATATTAAAACAATAATTAAATGATGACTACAGTTTAATGTAATTGACCTTCTTAATGAACATTCCAGTCAGCGTACCCCCGCGCAACACAGTGTTAATGATCCAATATGATGGCTAATATGATTTATTCACTAAAAATTTGACTTCTGTCCATCTCAAACTGTGTAAAGTTTTTACTGTTTACCATTTTCAGTTAGATATACTGATAAATAGATAGACAGATAAAATATAAATAATGCAGTACAAAAAAATACACAAATGACACGCTGTACTTACATGTACACACACACTGCAAAGACAGCGCAAACAAGACGAATGTTAACTCCAGACGACAGACACTAAGGCAGCGCATAAATAACAATAAGGCATCCAGTTTCTTCAATACTATCTTATTTATTTAGTTAGAATACATGTCACACAAATCAAAAAGGAGCAGCACTTTGGAATTTTTGGGAGAAAAAAAAAATCATAATAATATTGTTAGCAACCTTGTATAATGTATGATACTCATTTTAGTTTCCTGGCAAGTATATAGTTTGAGGGTATATTCCATTTTTTTCTCCCAATTCAGGCCATGAACAAAGTTAACACGTGCCTCTGGAATGTATCCTGTATCCTACAGTTGCATGTAAGCAAGGAGATTTATCTGACCAATACAGGTGACAGCGGGGTCAAGACGTAACAAACCTGGATGGAGGGACATTTTAGCGCCTGATGGGACTTCACTAATACACAGACATACACAGATAAACCAGGCAGGCTTGACATCGACACCTGATCTCACATCACTTACAGCACGTCGGGCTGTCGTGCTCCACCTTCATTAATCTGTAGGTCTTTACGTCGAATCGTTCTGCGACATTTCTGCGCAGCGTGCACTAGTTTGGAATCGTTAATTGAAACAATGGCGTGTTAATATAAGAACAGAAGCAAAATACCTGCTCTTCTTTTAGAGCTCGTCACACCTCCTCGCCGCAGAAGATACCGGAAGTTACCAGTTGTACCGGAACTGATGCCTTGTGTTTACGTTCCGTAGGGCGTCCGTGCTCGAAATTAAGGCTGCAAAACGTGGGCTGAATGTCCACTTCCTGCCAACTGGACGCACAGGACACTATTTGGGTGTGAACGTCGTAATTTCGTGGCCTACGTAGCCCTCTGAGATGCGACTGTCTCCGTTAGGAGTGAGTGGCCCCTGCAGGTCTGTGCAGATGTGTAGGTGGAGTGATGGGGAGGCGGCGCTCAGAGGATCGACTGCGGCGCGTTTACTGCCCGCGCATATGACTTACAGATCAGCTGAGCTGTGGTCCCGTAGATAAGGGTCTATGGATTCAGACATAAATGTTTTATTGATCTTTATCGCCGTGTTTGGCATTGAAGTATTGGACATTTTACACAAATAAATAACGAAGAGCATCCTTTAAATTAATAGAAGCAAACAAAAAAAAATCATTGTTAGTTTTTTGGAATTTCCTAGCAAGTTGCAATTTAACACTATAATTAATATGTTAATCTAAAATTTATTTAATGAAAGCAGACCTGCTATGAGTAATAATAATAATAATAATAATAATCCAATGTTGCTGCACCCTCTTTTACATAAATAAAATCTTACCGAGTAATTAATCAGTTAAAGCAAACGTGCCATCAATCATCTTTTATTTTAGCTATTTATTTTAATTAATTGTTTAATCATTTAATTACGAATTGAATTCAAGTTGAATCCACGAAAGCAAACGTATTTCCAATAATTATCGTGGTTGTAATTTTGTTCAGTGAATCTGTCGATGCCAGATTTGTACATTTATGTAAATGTACTGTATTGTATTCTATTCAGTAGTAATAAGTAAACATGATACCAGTAATCATCTCCGTTTTTAACACGTCTCAATAAATGTGACTTATGTGTGTCAAACTGGATCAGTGAATACAGGCCAGTGAGACCGCCTGTAGGGAGGGCCGTTGGACGCTGGGGGCGCTGCAGACCTGCTTTCAGACGCACTTTATATTTCACACCAGTCAGTCAGGCAGTCAGTCGCCTCAGGGTCACGTGGTCTCCGCCGAGCAGAACGGCCATCTTCCTAAAACACAAACAACAAGAGTAGCGAGCAGACGAGCTAGCAGCGCACCGTCGGAGAGAGAAAAACACTTTATGTACATATTTCACGCGGTTTGATGAGGATTATAACGCGATTCCTGAGGACGAGCACGTCGACAGTCAGCGACTGCACGGTTACATGCGCAGAGTACGAGACGACTGAAAACACGCATCTCCAGCTCCAGAAATAAAGGTGAGAGAGAGGGAGAGCAAGAGAGAGAGAGAGCCCCTCCTCTCCTCCTCCTCTTAATGTTTTTGGCTGGCTGAAATGGGAGAGCTAGGTTAGCTTAGCTGTATTCGTTGCACATTTTAAGAGCACTTTTACCGGCGCCTTTGCAGTAAAACTCAAACGAGCATCGGGGGGGTCAGCGTTGCGTTCGCTCGGGGTGAAAATGGAGACCGCCGCGGTGGTGGTGCTGCTTTTCTGCGTGAAGGGGGGAGGCAGGCAGGCAGGCAGGCAGGGTGGGGGTTGTATTTTGTAGAGGAGTGAGCTTTGGCAGTAGTGTTTGAAGGCCACGGGGAGGAGAGGAGTTGAGCTGGACGAGGCAGAAGCTGGCCTCTAATTCACATTTTTCACTCCACCTTAAATGGTGCAGCGCTTCCATCCTGTTTAAGGTGGAGCGGAACATTCGAATAACAAGACAGTTTAGCTTCGCGTTGAGTTGAAGGGGTGGCCTCTGAAACAGGGGCCGGGGGAGGGGGAGGGGGAGGGAGAGGGGGGGTGGCAGAGAGAGGAAAGTGTGTGTACACACACTCTTACACATGCGGACACACCGCCCCTTCTCTCTCTCTCTCTCTCACTCTCTCACTCTCTCTCTCTGGTTTGTAGTGCAGCCTGCTAGGCTAGCTGGAGCGCAGTCAGCATGCAGGCCACACTGAAATGACCCTCTTATTTGAGGGTCTAACAGCCTAACAGAAACAATCTAACACCGCCAGTTTCCCGTTGGGTCCTACCAGCGCAGTCCAGTCCAGTCCCGCGAGGCTGCTGTAGCACAACGCGACCCGTTAGCCTTGATAGGCCGCCGTCGTACATTCACGTCAGCGCGCGCTGAGCAGCCGAATAGACGCTCGCGCTGCTGCAGAGACGCGCTGTGGGCTCAGGTCTGGTGTGGAGAGGTGCACGATGGCGTCTGGCCTTTTAAAGGTGTCTGTGCAAACCCAGTGGTGTGTAGTAAAGTTACATTTACTCACATCCTCTAAATCTTTTCATTTAATTTGTCTAGATTTTTTCCAGAACTCCACACATTTTCCCTGTTCTGAGCTATGTTGTTGTTGTTGTTGTTGTTGAGGGAATCCGTCTAGTTTTACCCTAAGGTTTTTGCTAATTCCCTTATTGGTGTTGAACTGTAGTAGATTTGGCGACAGCGTCTGTAAATATGACGTGTGATATCAGTGCTTCAGGAAGTTTTTATGATGCGTGTCACAATAAATTATTTTCTAACATCTGATAAATTGCAAAAATCAAAGTGGTGCAACAAAACTACCGTTACATGAATCACTGCATTCACTGATTCATTCACATTCAGTATTTCTCATACTGCACTGAATACAACTAAAAAGCACGGATGATGATCTTTTTGTAATCAGACATGCAGAAAGCTCTTCTGAGTACTTACTGTATCCGCAGTGTACTCAGAAAAATATGATGATGTCATTTATCACAATAACTGTATGGATGGTCATGTTGCCTAATTGTATGTGCATCTCTGAATTTTTAGCCTCATCATTTTATATTCAAAAGAGAAGAATAGTATCTTGTGGACTCCACTTCTTTTCCTGATACATACTGCATTGCATAAATGTCATTAGCTAAGGCAGCTATGCTGTTAAGTTACGCCGCTGTTCTGTAAGTTCCTCTTTTGTTTGGTTGTAATTTCATCTGCTATTTTTTCTTAAATTGCATTTTGCAAGTGTTTTTTGATTATTACACTGAAGTAACAGGTTCTTTCTCTTGTGTGTAGGAATGCGCCACTAGTGTCAGATTCCAGTTTCTTTACAGGAGATTTTATAAGGCTTGTGTTTTTTTGCTCAAAGCTTTGGCAGTGAATGCTAAATAAACACATTAACACACTTTCCAGTGTTTTTTATTGATCAAAGTAACAGTGTAAACTGGCTTTAATGAAAAAATAAATTTTTAAAGAGTGTAGCTATTTAAAAAAATATGAATCAAAAGAAATGCTACATCAAGAGTAGGAGGTAACTGTCTGTGTAGCACAGTGAGTCATGCCTAGTGGTGTAGATGTAACAAGTGTTCAACTGCAGCACAAGTGCCGTGACCAAACTTTTGCTATTTACGCCATAAACCTGAAACACAGGTTGGCCAAAATAAACATAATTAATTGCATATTTGATTAAAAAAAAATCTGCGGATTCTGCTGGTGTGTTTCTACTAGTATGGGATTCGGCTACTTTACACATCTTTGAGTAAACTTCAGTTTTTTTTTTTTTTGTTTTTTTTTTTTAAATGCTTGGTAATTCACATGTAAAGAATGTGTGGGAGAGAGCATACAGTACTCCAGGAGAGAGTTCATGGCCGCCACCAGAGCAGTGCACTTTCACTGGTGTGGTGAACTTTTATGTAAGTCCTGCATATGTTCTGTTGTCTTTTCACCACAAGGACATATTGAAACCAGGACAGCACAATGTGTATGCAATATATTACACTTAGTAAATTAGTTGAGAGCCTGTTAATGTCTTCCTTCATCAGAACACTCACCAGGAGCAGGAACAAGCTCACAGTAGGGGTGTTTTCACGACAGCAGACGTTTCTGATTTGTTAGCATGTTAATGTGCTTTGTGATGATCCATATTATTGTGATCTTGGAATCCATACTGCCTAACTGTGTAATGCAGGTTATGAAGCTGAGGTAAGGAGACTTTCTTCTCTGTGGCTTATGACTTGGATTACTTTAGCCACTACTTGGGCACATAAATCTCCGTTTCTTTTCATTCTGCTGTTAACAGTAGTTGGCTTTAAAAAATCTAAGCCAACATGTTTATTAGTAGGGCTGGGGATTATGTGTTATTGTGATTAGCTATATCTCAGTTCCTTTTTCTGAGTATGTGATGGGTATCAGAGCTTCTAGAGTGCTGAACAACTGCATGGATCATAAGACAAATTTAGATCAACAATCGCAAACCTGTAGACAACCACTACCACCGGTCTGTAGTACCTGCATATACGGCAGAAGAAGGAACAGGTAGCTGATTGGATATTTTTTTTTTCTTCCACAAAATATTAGTTTTTTTTCCCCCCTTACTGTTTTGTTTTTGTAAATATCGAATTTAAAAATTAGCATTTTTGAAAAGTGCCTTAGGGCTAAAAGAGTTATTTGACATTATCCCTGATGTTGACTATTAAAAAAAAAAATCTGCATTTTCTGTTGTTGATTTTTAATTTACATTTTCAACGCAACTTCCAGCCAAAAGTGAGTAAACTGTGTGAAGTACCTGTGTGAGCAGATATATAACAAAAGAAAACGAACATTTGTTGTTGAACATGAAAAAAGAATTGAAGTTTGGGGGCATGTTTTTTAAATGATGGATAAAGTAGTCGCATTCATATCACAAAAGAAAAAGAACAGTTATGGCTGAATGTGAGAAAGGATGTGAATTTTGGGAGCACATGCTTGAAATAAAAAATAAAGAAGCCACATTCAACAAATTGTCATTGTCTAAAACAAGCATCTCCCATTTTTTTATTTATTAATTTTGCAGTTCATAGTTTTCTATATAATTTGAGCTCAGCAGTTGCCCTTTACGTTGTTTGAAATATTCATGCTAAATAAAAAAGAAATGCTTGAAAAGTTCTTGGAATAAAATCATATTACATTAACTTAAATTCAAAGATAACACATTTTGTCATCTTTTGTAAATTTATCATTGTAGATCACATTTAAAGATGGTTGTTTTACTTTGGGCGGTTACGGTATTTATGTATGTCTGACCAATGGAAAAGAAAACGCGGTCAGTTCTGAAGCAGCAGACCAGTGAGAAATTGTAGTTTTCCTTCCATTGTTCTGTAACTGATTTGCCAGAATGGGCTTTTGTTAACCCTACAGATCACTGAAGTTCATAGTGTCACATACATATGGTTAGTCCTGGAATATTCTGTCACTTAGTTTTTTGAAGCTGCTGCTAAATAATTCTATTCACAGCATTCAGTACAACTCATTTTGTAATCGCTTTTAATGTCAATGAAACCTGTTCACACAGATCTTTGAGTGCTCCACTAGCAACTGGGTGAATTGTGCTGCAAGTTGAGGAGATTTAACACTAATCAACATTTTTCATTGTTGTATAATTTCCTTCTGTTGCCTCCTGTACCTCAAATTTATGGTCTGGCGTAAACAAAGCACCCGTTTTTTTCTATGGTGGTAGCTTTTTTTTCCCTTGTTGAACAGTACAGTTCTTCTCATTTACAGGCCACATGTAAGCCAATTTATTATTCATTTGAGTTAATCCTTTTTTTAATGAGGCACCATATTTTGCTGCCACATTTTATCCATTCCAATATGTTCACAAAAAATTAAACGTTGATATGTCTTATCTTGAAAACATGAAGTATTGTGGTATTTTATGTTGTATTTTTTGCCATGTTGCCCAGAACTAGTTGGTAATTACTCTGTGTCTGAGAGTTGTGCCAGCGACTTGCTTAATTTTTGGGAAATAAAAATGATACTATTTGTTCACTAGACTGGTTTACCAGAACTTGTTCTCAAGCTTAAAAGAGAGCTGGAGAACTCTGCTGTTAATCTTGTCTGGTTTTCAGACTTTCTGATAATGATGCAAGTGCAGTAACAATCAGCTGATATATTGTCCTACCCTGGAAGAACAGTGATGTCAGATTTGTGTGCTAAAAGCTCTGGATTAACTTAGACCTGAAATCTAAATGCACATGACTTCATCAGAAAGCAGAAAAAATATTTTGGTAGTGCTGTTAAACATTTTCCAGCCAAAGAAAGATTTCTGTAGTTAATTAGCTGAAACAGGTGTCACAGATAGTGGTTGAACTTCTCAGGTCTATGGGCTAGGCTTGACCTGTAGGTCTATAGGCCAGGTGTCATTTTGACCACAGTGGTCAGTTACGGTATGTGCAGTGCAGTAACACAGGTTATGACCTTGTCAGTTTAGCTGCCATCTGTCTCGGTCAACATGAAACTGAGCCCTGCATACGAACGAGCATAACTGGAAACAAGCCGTCAGTGAGAGTTTGGTGTATTCAGTCTCATTATGAAAAGGACCTTCTGGCTATCTGGACACTATTTACCTTTTTCCTCCTGTTGCCCACACTGACCTGGTCTCTTAGGCAACACCGTAAGTGTGTTTGAGTAATACAGTTTTCATGCATGTCTGCACAAATGCCCTTTGTTTCAAGATCTCCTGTAAATATTTAATGTATGTAATTGGTGGGGTTGTTTTAGAGTAACTTTAATAGCGCTATATATCAAAATATTGTGTGACTCACTTCAGAGTGAATGTGACTCATTTTATGATTTTGTTATTCTGTCAGATCAGATGGCAGTTTTTTGTTAAGATTTAGTGAATCAAAGTACTTCAAGTTCAAATCTTGCCAATTTTGAACCACTTTCATTTCAGTTTTTGAAATAAGTAAAATATAATTTAACAACATTAAGAAGAAAGGTTATTGCTAAAAACAATAATGAAACAGTTACAGTAGGTCAGCCTTAATGCTTTTCTGAACATTTGAATATTGCAAACTTTCTCCTTGACTGACCTGGCCATGGCTGTCAGCAGTGGTTTCTGATACAGATCAGTCTCTTTTGACCTGTGGACCACAGCAGAACTGCTAGGGGGTCGCCATTATATTTTTTGTTCTATTTTTATTTATTTATTTTATAGTATGTAGACATTTAACCACAAGGTTATTTTAAGTATGATTAATTATTTGCACAAATAGAAGTCGTATTTAGCGCAACCTCATTTATTAGTCTGACAAAATGCCAACTTAGTTATGTTTTCATGCAAGAAGATTCCTTTTTTGTTCGTTTGAAATTAATCTTTTGCACATTAATAGTTGTAAACAGAGTATTTCAAACAGATCCCGAGGCTGGACCGCCTAAACAGCCATTGTATTTCAAACTAAGAAAACGAAGTATAAACTGGCACAAAGCAAAATACAGCAATCAATATCGAGTCATATTGTGCCACAACAGAAACAATAAGGCAGTGTGCCTTCAGACAGAGATCTCCTTTGCTCCTCACAAAATGAGGAAACTGAGAGGGCTTCTTTCCATTCTGGAGAAGTAAAATGAGCATGGAGAGTTTCATCACCTCATTCAGGAACTGTGAACTTTCAGATACAACCCAGATGTCTTAACTCAGTTTGAGCTGCTTTTGGAAATGCTTACAGCATCTTTGAGAAAGCAGAGGACAAAAAAGTAATTTTACTGGCAAAATTTCATGAATATATAAGCGTGTCAATAAAGTGTTGCATTTTCTCCATGCGAAAATTCTCGATTGGTGTGCAGTAGGCACTAGGCCTTGTCGATAGGATGATGTTAGCAGACATCGCAGATGATGGTAACACCAGTAACACAACGGCGATGTGTAAAGGGCGATAAGTGCCATTTTAGGAAAAGAACAGAGAGATAATTGGAGAGGACTAATGTACCGTTAAGCAGCTTAAAAGTATGTTGGGAAAGCTCAGGTTCACATTTATAAAGCATGTGATTTTTGGCACCAGTAGTCAATTTCAGAAAAAGAGAGAGGTTTATATGGTATTAACTGCCCGTGTTCCTTCTCTCTGCTACACACTGTAATGTTAGCTTTACTGCACGGATTCTTGTTAATTTATGTGAATGGAATCAAATTAATACAGACATGCTTGGAACTTGGGCTCGTCTGAGAGTGACTCGCTGCAGTAAATAAAATGAGCTAAAACGACAAAATTAGAGTAGAGCTAGTTCTCTTTAAGCTCTAACCTGAGGAGGAAGTTCCTCTGATCACCATCTAGGGCTGGTCTGCAGTATTTTCTGTATTGATTGAGTAGCCCAGTGGTTCGAGAAATTAGCAAAATGCCACTGTAACGACAGAAATCTTTGTCTTTAACGTGGAAATGCATGGGCATTGCTTTGGAAATCACTTGCAGTCTGAAGTTTCTGAAGCAGGGAGTACCATTAGCATGCAGTTTTCCAGAAATCCGTGGCAGAAGAAGCTCATTATTGTATGTGTTTGCAGTGATGTTTATTATAATGACAGATTAAGTAGTTCTCAAAACATGTTGGGCTACTCAGTATCATTTAATATGTGCTCTTTCTTGATTTTCAGTAAAACAGGTAATATTTTTAAAAGCATAGAATTTAAATAGAATAGAAATTTTATAAATCATTCTTTCTGGGTGGGGGACAGAGCGAGCGATATTATAGATAATTGCGATTTAATAAAAAGAAATATTTGTTAACTAAAATAAAATATTGTGCTACTTTTTCAGATATGGCCCAGGCCTACAGAACACGTGTTCAAATTAATTTACTGTTGTCTGAAAATAATGACCTTTAGGCTTTACATGTCTGAGAACAGAAAACAAGTAACTGTCACTCTGTGCTGAAAGTTTAGAGGTCTTGTTTGTTGTTTATTCATTGTTTATTGTAATTTATTTGTTACCTCTTTTATGGTCTGGTTGGTTACATCTAGTGAGCCGCAGAAGCTTTAGTGGTCAGCTGAGTGGGTTAGAAACCACTGATTTGTATATATTACATCAGCCTTGTTTTTGATTTTAAGAATTGACAAAAATGGGCGCTGTGCTATGATACGACCTCGCTCTTTTTAACATTCACACTTGTGGCTGTTCATTCAACACTTTCCATAATATAAATTTCAAGTGATTTTAAGGAGAAGACAATGTAAACTTCATGTCAGACCTCTAAGTTCTGTTAATGCTTATGCTTAAATGTCAGTCAACAGTATTAAAATGAGCATGTTTTCTGCCATGGTTGTATATCTTACCTGTATTCAGTGTATCCATAATATCCAATGTCCCCCCAAGATATGTTACACTTAGAGGTGAATGTTCACACATTTGTGTTTTTACAAAAATAATAGGTCTAGTTGACATGCTACATGAAATGCAGACCTACAGGCAGCTCTGTCTACAGTTTTCAGTAAAGCTGTTTATTTGACACAACACGTGTGTCTACTATGCGACATGCTTCTACAGTAGCTTCGCTGACTCGGACCAGGGTGTGCACTAAAAAGTAAAATCAGGATGTGATGTACATGGATAGGTCAATGTGTAGGTCTCTCTACAGCTAATTTTACATAAATAATTTATGTAACTTGTTAATGTTTACACCTGGCAATTTTATTGTCAAACAGAGTAAAGTAGGCATATACTGACTGTGGTACAGCAAATGTTTTAAAACTTTTATGGCTCCTTTTTGCTAGCCTACATGTGTCCGCCCACACTGGGGGAAGTGGCTGTGATTGTGTGTTTAAAAGCAGGCTAAGATTGCACACTGTGTGCCTGGAAGGAATATGCTAAGGTGGAATGTTCAAAGTGAACGACTTTATGTCCGGCCACCGCAGTATCAGCAAGAGTTCACTGTGTGAGTAGTCGTTTCTTCACTGCCAGCTTGAGTCATTGTTCAATAGTGCAGGAGTGTACACTCTGCTTATGTCACGTATCGGTGAGTATGAGAACGAGTAAATGATCTTGAAGCGGTCCCCGCATTGGTACTGATGCGTCCCTGGGTATAACCATTTTATTTCTATCTAAAATGACCAGTGGACCAGCACGTGTCTTTTGTTTCCCCAATCACAAGTGGGATCGTGTTAACGGGGTCCAAAATGTCTCTTTCACTTTTTGATTGGTTTACTTAAACTAGGTTTAAAGTAGTCAAGGATACATATGACCACAAATGATTTGTAATGAGAACACAAAAGTGTCTCAATATGAGCCAACGTTGTTTATAACAATTTTGTGTAATGGCAAATGTCAAAAATCCATTTTCTAAATTTAAATTGATAATGTAATGTTGACAGAACGCAAAAGGCAGGGAAGGGTACCCAGGACACTCTGCGTCATGCATGTAACAAGCACAACTGGATGAGCCAGAAATCCAATCAGCATCCTCTGCATTAAAAGCTGGTTAGGTTAGGAGTCGACAACCTACATGTTAAGAAGAGCCATAATGTCCTTTCAACAAAAATCAAACCACCTTGGGAGCCTCAACATTTAATGTCCAGTGTGTCTCGGTGTGTGCTGATGTCCCAGTATAGGCTAAAAAATATAAACAAAAACACAGACTTACTTTGCTCTGCGTTAAACTTTAGGTATATATGCTTTCCCCCCAGCTCCGGCAACTTTTCATCAGAAGTAGTTTCTTGTAAATTATCTCAACGTTTGACTGTTTTACGAGGATGAATTCAGCTTCTAATTCGCCAGCTTCTTGTTCGAATTTTCACCTTAAATGGTGCTAAGGCACCAGAATGTGAAAGTGGCACCATTTAAGGTGGAATGGGAAAATTAGAAAGGAAAGTTGACTTCACCTTTGCTAATTTTTAGTGTTTGACAGTTTCTCTTTACAGATTTAATGTACCAGGAAACCACCTGCGGTGCTTACAAATGCAAAGTCCATTCATCTCCAAATGTCTGTCTTGAGTCTTTCTTTGCCTTTTCATTGGCTACTAGCTAGGCCAGACTGCCTGAATTGTTATGTGACCTGCAGTCTGCACGCCAACCTTTAGAGTTACAGGGTGGGGAATTAGCACGGTTTAAGACCATTTGTTGTTAAAGCCATGTTAGAACGATCAGCCGATCTTTATTTTACTGCCAGCTGTAATCTGCTGTGTGGACGTCTATCGTCACAGAATCTTATTTCACCACAGCGGTGCATTTTATCGCAGATGAGTGGCAGACTGCGTCTCGTGCTCCAAACAAGAGCAGTGAATTGAGTCTTCTAGTTGACTTGCCTCATTGCTTCTGTTTGATTTATTAATAAAAGATATTGAAAGTAAATTCCTTATGGATCATTATAAATACTTTGCTGTGAAAGTACAATGTCCTCACACAAAAAAGAAACCCCATATAGTAAAAAAGATGCATCAAGATAATCGATAATTGTTTTATAATTGCATCACAGCCCTCTGAATCATAAACGAATCAAATTGTGAGGTGCCTAGAGATTACCACCCCTATTGAATGCTTTGGATGTCAAAACACACTAAATGCATTACACATCAAGCTGCTTTGAATGACTTTGTTGTAAGTTTTGTGTAATGAAGTAATTTTGAAAAAGAAACAGTGGAATTACTAATTCAGGTCTTGTTGAATCAGAATCTTTTTAATTCTTAAATAATTCATTCAGTTAAAAAGGCAGTCTTATACTCCTATATTTCATTTGCAAGCATGACCACAATATATAAAAAGGTCTTTGAATGTTTTCATTTAAAAACGATTACACATAGTTAACTATAAGATGACATTCTGTAGGTATTCCATTTTGTTTGTTATCCAGTTCGATGGAAAATGTATAAATACAGTCAGGTTTGGCTTAATTATTCACATTCTAGTCAGACCTGGGTGATGGGGCCATGTAATTGGATATTGGTTGTGATTGACAAGTAGGCAGATAAAAGGTGAAATGTTGGGGAATTTATTTATATATATATAATATATAGTGTGTGTGTGTGTGTGTTGACATTCCACTTTCTTAGAGCCATCTTTATACATTTCGAATGCACTCACTTTTTTTCTCCTTTGTTCTGTTTCCTTCACCTTGCTCTTCAGAACTCAATACGTTGCCAGTATGTGCACATTCAGGCTAAAACATATGGTCACATCAGAGTCTCAGTATATGTACTGCCCAAACTGCCATTGCAGAAAAGCTATTATTATTATTATTATTATTATTATTATTATTATTATTATTATTATTATTATTTTTATTTATTTATTTATTTATTACACTATTTCATGTATAAAAGCAAAGAAATTAGTTTTTTAAATGAAGAAATAAATGCTATTTTAGTCGGTTGTCAAATGACAGTCCTCAATACCAACATATTTTGAAATAGAGTTTTAAAAAGTGTGTACTTTCTAAGCTGAATAATGGTGATTGTCAGGAATTAGCTTGGCTAGCTTGCAGTGCTGCACAGAGAAATCTGGGCTTATATTTACAAAGCATCTCAACTGAGACGTGCTGATCAAGCTGCTTTGTGACACCAGTTGTAAAAAGCGCTATACAAATGAATTTGATTTGATATGATTGAGATCAGTCTGATCTGACAGGAATCAGCACTCCAGTGCAAGAACAGTGTACAGTTGGTCTCCATTAATACTGGTTAGAATAATGTATGACACCATTATTCAGAAGTGTTTAGTGGATGAGACTTAACCTATTTTCTGTCTGTCCTGTATTTACACATTCTTGCCAAGAATTCTGTTCCTATAACTCAAACTCCCTCAGTAGTAGAAAAAACACTCTATACCAGACTGTGTTGCTTGGATATCTCTGTTGCCATGATGTTGACAGATGCAATATCTCAGCCCTTGGGACATTTTTTTTCCATGACTTTGTGATTGGCCCACTATTTTGTGTATGAGTCTGGCTATAACTCTAAAAAGAACCAGTTTGCTTAAATTTACGGTTTTATTTGAAGTTATATTTTATTTGATATTTTATTTTATTCAAAGTTTATTTGAAGTTATATATTATATTAGTGCAGTAACTAGTGAAAAAGCTTTTTTTTTTTTTTTTTTTTTTTTTTTGGTCAAAATGCATACATTTCAGGTTTTCTTGAAGAAAGCTAAAATCAAAATATTCCCAGTCAAGCCTAATCAGTAACACAAGTGTGGTTTGTAATGAACTGTGGCTCGCTTTAGCTTCATCCTTTCGTTTTTTGGTGACATACAAATGCCTTTACTAAATGTGGAGTGCCAAAAAACTACTCACTTTAAATTTGACCCCCAACAGTGGAAGCCAGGGTCTTACACCATGCTGTTACTATTGTTTGGATGAATTTATGGTTTGATACGGTTAGTCTGATGTTTGGAGGAAAATTGCACATTAATAGAAAATGGTAGGCTACGTTTTATTGAAAGCCTAGGAGATGTACACAGTTTGTGTATTTAGACCTTGTTCATTTTATTAATTAATTTATTCATTTTCCTTTTGTAACTGTACATTGTGGTATGGGTGAAAAAAAAAAATCTTATGTTGCATTCTTCTTCCTGTCTATAAAGGTATGCCATGCATTTCTTTGTATTTGCCATAATTATTCCAGTAAATATGTACAGGTAAATGGCTAATATTTAAGAAACATAACAGGTAATAGAGGAGTAGAGTATTTGGTTGTTATTGTGATTTAGATTTTTTTATTTTCATAATGTGCAGTATGCTTTTGTGATCATATTGTAGTATCTTCAGGACTAAAATAACACCAAATGAATGTTTCCTTAGCGAGAGATCATAATTAGTTCTGTTTTGAATTTAGTGCAGTACAAAATGTAAAATAAATAAAAATCAGTCACTGCATCATCGTGTTTTTGATGACTTTTTAAATTAGTACAGTTTGTGCACTGCGTCTGTGCTTTATGATATTTATTGATTATCTTTAAAATTTTGCCAGATAACCCACCTGTAACAGATAAAATATAGTTTTATTAATGGAACAAAGATATAAAGTCGACGGTGATCAAAGTATATGGGTAGTTGAACTATCCGAGCAAAACTAAGAAGCCTCTCTTGCACATACATAAACAACAAAGTAGTTGATTGAGATCTTATTTTGTGTTTGTTTTTTGTTGTAATTGGTTTTATTTATTTGATTTTTAAATTTTTTTTGTACAGACCAGGTTTTGTTTACTGGTTTGTAGTAAGTTGTTAGGAGCTGAATGAAGTTTATTGGAACATTCTGTTGTTCTCACTAATTTCCTGTTCTTTTTT